>NC_138566.1:16489765-16492265 GCF_947561715.1 Ascidia mentula
ATTCAACAAAAAATCATTGTTTGGCTTTAAATGTTTTCTTTCTACACATTTTAACCTGCCGCTTTCCGGCGACTCCTAAACTGGCTACGCGAGATATTTACTCGGGTTCCATGCGCCCAATCGGCGTTGTTACGTGGTACAATAATGGTGAACAAGACGGAGTTTTGGGTGACGAGAAATTTATCACAGATGCAAAGATGGTTATGTTGTGGGCTTATATTACCGATAACGCCTAAAACATGACCAACTCAGCACCGATGACAGCATGACGATACTTTCGTTAAAAAAAAACTAAATAAAAAGACGATAATTTTAAACGACAGTCCGTAAAGATATTGGGCTTATTTTAGCACAGCTGGACATTCTATTGACACGAGACTAACTTCTTGTGCCACTAGCAAAACACGCGAAAACCCACGGTTACGAGAGGAGATATACGGGACTTAAAATGAACGTAATTTTAATGAGCCATTCGTAGTTTCACTGTACGAGAGCGCGTACTAAAAATTAAGTGGGCTTGGGGCTCGAAAAAAACAAGAGTCCAGCCTATCCCACCCAGTCTTAACTTCGGCCCTATCTCGCCCATTATTAAGTGGGTCGCGAAAAAAACAGAGTCCAGCCTATGTCTCCCATTGTTAAGTGGGCTTGGGGCTCGTGAGTTGTTACACACTCCTTAGCGGGTTCCGACTTCCATGGCCACCGTCCTGCTGTCTAGATCAACCAACACCTTTTGTGGGCTCTCATGAGCGTCGCGTCGGGCGCCTTAACCCGGCGTTCGGTTCATCCCGCATCCACAGTCCTGCTTACCAAGAGTGGCCCACTTGGCACTCGCATTCCATGCCCGCCTCCAGTCGAGCGAGCAGGGCTTCTTACCAATTTAAAGTGTGAGAATAGGTTAAGGACGTTCCGTCCCCAAGGCCTCTAATCATTCGCTTTACCAGATAAAACTGCGACAAATGAGCGCCAGCTATCCTGAGAGAAACTTCGGAGGGAACCAGCTACTAGATGGTTCGATTAGTCCTTCGCCCCTATACCCAAATTTGACGATCGATTTGCACGTCAGAATCGCTACGGTCCTCCACCAGAGTTTCCTCTGGCTTCAACCTATTCAAGCATAGTCCACCATCTTTCGGGTCCCAACGCGCGCGCTCTCGCTCGACCTCTCCGACAGAGCGGACGAGATCGGCCGGTGGTGCGGCCGCCCTAGAGGACGGCATCCCACCTCCGCCGGACCGTGCCGACATTCACTTTCACTGCGCCCATGGGTTTCGTACTGCCCCGTGGCTCGCGCGCACGTTAGACTCCTTGGTCTGTGTTTCAAGACGGGTCGGGAAGGTGGCTGACGTTAGCCGCGGACCCCGTGCGTCTCGCGCGGCGCTACCGATCCGCAACCGACACGCCGCAACTGGGCACTGAGAACAGTCCCCGGCCGGCGACGCGCCAGCTCGGACCGGGCGCCTGGCCTCGAAGGGCAGACGCGGCGATCGCTCCTCGCCCGGGCGGCGGGCTGACGAGTCTGCGCGCCTATAACACCCACCCGAAGGCGGGCTACCTTGCGCGCGGCCTTCTCGCCGCCCCCCAGACGGTCGCGGCCTTCGCGCGGCGCTAGTGCGCTAACGCCACGCCGGAGGTCGCGCGAGCGGCGGGCCGTAAGGCTCCGCGCGCCCACGCGCTCCGGGCGGCGTCAGCTGAAAGCGACCGCGCGACTCGACAGGCCCTCCCGTTTGCCTCTCGAAGTGCTTTTCAACTTTCCCTCACGGTACTTGTTCGCTATCGGTCTCGCGACAGTATTTAGATAAGCATCACATTTTTAGGTCATCTCGACGGCAAAATTTTAAAATCCTTTGGCGTCAAGAAAAATATTGTTGGAAACGTTTATCTTTACGCCACATGGTTTCTAGGAATGCTTGTTTATTTAACACAACAGCTTCGTCTCCACTACGTCACTTTAAATTGACATTCTGTTGAGTGCGTATACGCAAGGTGTTACCATTCATACGAGTCAAACGTTTTGGACGTTACTTGAAAACGCAAAAACAGTAAGGTGTTCACTTCATACAACATAAAATGTGCCACGACTAAAAAATGTTGAACAGTAACTTCTGATTTTTCGCTGCTCTCGCTTAACGTTACCATGGCAACAACGTCAAACGAGGCCAACTCAAAACCAAACGCACATCATCACCTTTGATACTTCAAGTTTGGGTGCTTAGATAATTTTCTAATCAAACAAAACGCCAGTCCAACCAGACAGTATTCTCGGCATTATTCCCGGACCAACTTGGAGAACTGCAAGTTGCAAGTAAAACTTCACTGCGGAGATTACCCCCAAAACATGATGAAATATAAGCATCACATTTTAAGGTCATCTCGACAGCAAAATTTCAAAACTCTTTGGCGTCAAGTAAAATGGAGGTGTTTCTTCTCACATTTTATAGTTAAGGGACGTATTCATCGATGTCAACCCGAGCACAACGTGGTGACTAAGCGGCCAAAGGAA
>NC_138566.1:16497265-16514765 GCF_947561715.1 Ascidia mentula
CCTGCTGTCTAGATCAACCAACACCTTTTGTGGGCTCTCATGAGCGTCGCGTCGGGCGCCTTAACCCGGCGTTCGGTTCATCCCGCATCCACAGTCCTGCTTACCAAGAGTGGCCCACTTGGCACTCGCATTCCATGCCCGCCTCCAGTCGAGCGAGCAGGGCTTCTTACCAATTTAAAGTGTGAGAATAGGTTAAGGACGTTCCGTCCCCAAGGCCTCTAATCATTCGCTTTACCAGATAAAACTGCGACAAATGAGCGCCAGCTATCCTGAGAGAAACTTCGGAGGGAACCAGCTACTAGATGGTTCGATTAGTCCTTCGCCCCTATACCCAAATTTGACGATCGATTTGCACGTCAGAATCGCTACGGTCCTCCACCAGAGTTTCCTCTGGCTTCAACCTATTCAAGCATAGTCCACCATCTTTCGGGTCCCAACGCGCGCGCTCTCGCTCGACCTCTCCGACAGAGCGGACGAGATCGGCCGGTGGTGCGGCCGCCCTAGAGGACGGCATCCCACCTCCGCCGGACCGTGCCGACATTCACTTTCACTGCGCCCATGGGTTTCGTACTGCCCCGTGGCTCGCGCGCACGTTAGACTCCTTGGTCTGTGTTTCAAGACGGGTCGGGAAGGTGGCTGACGTTAGCCGCGGACCCCGTGCGTCTCGCGCGGCGCTACCGATCCGCAACCGACACGCCGCAACTGGGCACTGAGAACAGTCCCCGGCCGGCGACGCGCCAGCTCGGACCGGGCGCCTGGCCTCGAAGGGCAGACGCGGCGATCGCTCCTCGCCCGGGCGGCGGGCTGACGAGTCTGCGCGCCTATAACACCCACCCGAAGGCGGGCTACCTTGCGCGCGGCCTTCTCGCCGCCCCCCAGACGGTCGCGGCCTTCGCGCGGCGCTAGTGCGCTGACGCCACGCCGGAGGTCGCGCGAGCGGCGGGCCGTAAGGCTCCGCGCGCCCACGCGCTCCGGGCGGCGTCAGCTGAAAGCGACCGCGCGACTCGACAGGCCCTCCCGTTTGCCTCTCGAAGTGCTTTTCAACTTTCCCTCACGGTACTTGTTCGCTATCGGTCTCGCGACAGTATTTAGATAAGCATCACATTTTTAGGTCATCTCGACGGCAAAATTTTAAAATCCTTTGGCGTCAAGAAAAATATTGTTGGAAACGTTTATCTTTACGCCACATGGTTTCTAGGAATGCTTGTTTATTTAACACAACAGCTTCGTCTCCACTACGTCACTTTAAATTGACATTCTGTTGAGTGCGTATACGCAAGGTGTTACCATTCATACGAGTCAAACGTTTTGGACGTTACTTGAAAACGCAAAAACAGTAAGGTGTTCACTTCATACAACATAAAATGTGCCACGACTAAAAAATGTTGAACAGTAACTTCTGATTTTTCGCTGCTCTCGCTTAACGTTACCATGGCAACAACGTCAAACGAGGCCAACTCAAAACCAAACGCACATCATCACCTTTGATACTTCAAGTTTGGGTGCTTAGATAATT
This sequence comes from Ascidia mentula, assembly GCF_947561715.1. Lineage (NCBI taxonomy): Eukaryota > Metazoa > Chordata > Ascidiacea > Phlebobranchia > Ascidiidae > Ascidia > Ascidia mentula. The sequence goes on from NC_138566.1 coordinate 16,498,782, forward strand.
TTCTAATCAAACAAAACGCCAGTCCAACCAGACAGTATTCTCGGCATTATTCCCGGACCAACTTGGAGAACTGCAAGTTGCAAGTAAAACTTCACTGCGGAGATTACCCCCAAAACATGATGAAATATAAGCATCACATTTTAAGGTCATCTCGACAGCAAAATTTCAAAACTCTTTGGCGTCAAGTAAAATGGAGGTGTTTCTTCTCACATTTTATAGTTAAGGGACGTATTCATCGATGTCAACCCGAGCACAACGTGGTGACTAAGCGGCCAAAGGAATTCAACAAAAAATCATTGTTTGGCTTAAAATGTTTTCTTTCTACACATTTTAACCTGCCGCTTTCCGGCGACTCCTAAACTGGCTACGCGAGATATTTACTCGGGTTCCATGCGCCCAATCGGCGTTGTTACGTGGTACAATAATGGTGAACAAGACAGAGTTTTGGGTGACGAGAAATTTATCACAGATGCAAAGATGGTTATGTTGTGGGCTTATATTACCGATAACGGCTAAAACATGACCAACTCAGCACCGATGACAGCATGACGATACTTTCGTTAAAAAAAAACTAAATAAAAAGACGATAATTTTAAACGACAGTCCGTAAAGATATTGGGCTTATTTTAGCACAGCTGGACATTCTATTGACACGAGACTAACTTCTTGTGCCACTAGCAAAACACGCGAAAACCCACGGTTACGAGAGGAGATATACGGGACTTAAATGAACGTAATTTTAATGAGCCATTCGTAGTTTCACTGTACGAGAGCGCGTACTTAAAATTAAGTGGGCTTGGGGCTCGAAAAAAACAAGAGTCCAGCCTATCCCACCCAGTCTTAACTTCGGCCCTATCTCGCCCATTATTAAGTGGGTCGCGAAAAAAACAGAGTCCAGCCTATGTCTCCCATTGTTAAGTGGGCTTGGGGCTCGAAAAAAACAGAGTCCAGCCTATCCCACCCAGTCTTAACTTCGGCCCTATCTAGCCCATTGTTAAGTGGGTCGCGAAAAAAACAGAGTCCAGCCTATGTCTCCCATTGTTAAGTGGGCTTGGGGCTCGAAAAAAAACAGAGTCCAGCCTATGTCTCCCATTGTTAAGTGGGCTTGGGGCTCGAAAAAAACAGAGTCCAGCCTATCCCACCCAGTCTTAACTTCGGCCCTATCTCGCCCATTGTTAAGTGGGTCGGGAAATAAACAGAGTCCAGCCTATCCCACCCAGTCTTAACTTCGGCCCTATCTAGCCCATTGTTAAGTGGGTCGCGAAAAAAACAGAGTCCAGCCTATGTCTCCCATTGTTAAGTGGGCTTGGGGCTCGAAAAAAACAGAGTCCAGCCTATGTCTCCCATTGTTAAGTGGGCTTGGGGCTCGAAAAAAACAGAGTCCAGCCTATAACACCCAGTTGTAACTTCGGCCCTATCTCGCCCATTGTTAAGTGGGTCGGGAAATAAACAGAGTCCAGCCTATAACACCCAGTCTTAACTTCGGCCCTATCTCGCCCATTGTTAAGTGGGTCGCAAAAAAAACAGAGTCCAGCCTATGTCTCCCATTGTTAAGTGGGCTTGGGGCTCGAAAAAAACAGAGTCCAGCCTATAACACCCAGTCTTAACTTCGGCCCTATCTCGCCCATTGTTAAGTGGGTCTCGAAAAAAACAGAGTCCATCCTATGTCTCCCATTGTTAAGTGGGCTTGGGGCTCGAAAAAAACAGAGTCCAGCCTATGTCGCCCATTGTTAAGTGGGCTTGGATTCGAAAAAAACAAGAGTCCAGCCTATCCCACCCAGTCTTAACTTCGGCCCTATCTCGCCCATTGTTAAGTGGGTCGCGAAAAAAACAGAGTCCAGCCTATGTCTCCCATTGTTAAGTGGGCTTGGGGCTCGAAAAAAACAGAGTCCAGCCTATGTCTCCCATTGTTAAGTGAGCTTGGGGCTCGAAAAAAACAGAGTCCAGCCTATCCCACCCAGTCTTAACTTCGGCCCTATCTCGCCCATTGTTAAGTGGGTCGCGAAAAAAACAGAGTCCAGCCTATGTCTCCCATTGTTAAGTGGGCTTGGGGCTCGTGAGTTGTTACACACTCCTTAGCGGGTTCCGACTTCCATGGCCACCGTCCTGCTGTCTAGATCAACCAACACCTTTTGTGGGCTCTCATGAGCGTCGCGTCGGGCGCCTTAACCCGGCGTTCGGTTCATCCCGCATCCACAGTCCTGCTTACCAAGAGTGGCCCACTTGGCACTCGCATTCCATGCCCGCCTCCAGTCGAGCGAGCCGGGCTTCTTACCAATTTAAAGTGTGAGAATAGGTTAAGGACGTTTCGTCCCCAGGCCTCTAATCATTCGCTTTACCAGATAAAACTGCGACAAATGAGCGCCAGCTATCCTGAGAGAAACTTCGGAGGGAACCAGCTACTAGATGGTTCGATTAGTCCTTCGCCCCTATACCCAAATTTGACGATCGATTTGCACGTCAGAATCGCTACGGTCCTCCACCAGAGTTTCCTCTGGCTTCAACCTATTCAAGCATAGTCCACCATCTTTCGGGTCCCAACGCGCGCGCTCTCGCTCGACCTCTCCGACAGAGCGGACGAGATCGGCCGGTGGTGCGGCCGCCCTAGAGGACGGCATCCCACCTCCGCCGGACCGTGCCGACATTCACTATCACTGCGCCCATGGGTTTCGTACTGCCCCGTGGCTCGCGCGCACGTTAGACTCCTTGGTCTGTGTTTCAAGACGGGTCGGGAAGGTGGCTGACGTTAGCCGCGGACCCCGTGCGTCTCGCGCGGCGCTACCGATCCGCAACCGACACGCCGCAACTGGGCACTGAGAACTGTCCCCGGCCGGCGACGCGCCAGCTCGGACCGGGCGCCTGGCCTCGAAGGGCAGACGCGGCGATCGCTCCTCGCCCGGGCGGCGGGCTGACGAGTCCGCGCGCCTATAACACCCACCCGAAGGCGGGCTACCTTGCGCGCGGCCTTCTCGCCGCCCCCCAGACGGTCGCGGCCTTCGCGCGGCGCTAGTGCGCTGACGCCACGCCGGAGGTCGCGCGAGCGGCGGGCCGTAAGGCTCCGCGCGCCCACGCGCTCCGGGCGGCGTCAGCTGAAAGCGACCGCGCGACTCGACAGGCCCTCCCGTTTGCCTCTCGAAGTGCTTTTCAACTTTCCCTCACGGTACTTGTTCGCTATCGGTCTCGCGACAGTATTTAGATAAGCATCACATTTTTAGGTCATCTCGACGGCAAAATTTTAAAATCCTTTGGCGTCAAGAAAAATATTGTTGGAAACGTTTATCTTTACGCCACATGGTTTCTAGGAATGCTTGTTTATTTAACACAACAGCTTCGTCTCCACTACGTCACTTTAAATTGACATTCTGTTGAGTGCGTATACCCAAGGTGTTACCATTCATACGAGTCAAACGTTTTGGACGTTACTTGAAAACGCAAAAACAGTAAGGTGTTCACTTCATACAACATAAAATGTGCCACGACTAAAAAATGTTGAACTGTAACTTCTGATTTTTCGCTGCTCTCGCTTAACGTTACCATGGCAACAACGTCAAACGAGGCCAACTCAAAACCAAACGCACATCATCACCTTTGATACTTCAAGTTTGGGTGCTTAGATAATTTTCTAATCAAACAAAACGCCAGTCCAACCAGACAGTATTCTCGGCATTATTCCCGGACCAACTTGGAGAACTGCAAGTTGCAAGTAAAACTTCACTGCGGAGATTACCCCCAAAACATGATGAAATATAAGCATCACATTTTAAGGTCATCTCGACAGCAAAATTTCAAAACTCTTTGGCGTCAAGTAAAATGGAGGTGTTTCTTCTCACATTTTATAGTTAAGGGACGTATTCATCGATGTCAACCCGAGCACAACTTGGTGACTAAGCGGCCAAAGGAATTCAACAAAAAATCATTGTTTGGCTTTAAATGTTTTCTTTCTACACATTTTAACCTGCTGCTTTCCGGCGACTCCTAAACTGGCTACGCGAGATATTTACTCGGGTTCCATGCGCCCAATCGGCGTTGTTACGTGGTACAATAATGGTGAACAAGACAGAGTTTTGGGTGACGAGAAATTTATCACCGATGCAAAGATGGTTATGTTGTGGGCTTATATTACCGATAACGCCTAAAACATGACCAACTCAGCACCGATGACAGCATGACGATACTTTCGTTAAAAAAAAACTAAATAAAAAGACGATAATTTTAAACGACAGTCCGTAAAGATATTGGGCTTATTTTAGCACAGCTGGACATTCTATTGACACGAGACTAACTTCTTGTGCCACTAGCAAAACAAGCGAAAACCCACGGTTACGAGAGGAGATATACGGGACTTAAATGAACGTAATTTTAATGAGCCATTCGTAGTTTCACTGTACGAGAGCGCGTACTTAAAATTAAGTGGGCTTGGGGCTCGAAAAAAACAAGAGTCCAGCCTATCCCACCCAGTCTTAACTTCGGCCCTATCTCGCCCATTATTAAGTGGGTCGCGAAAAAAACAGAGTCCAGCCTATGTCTCCCATTGTTAAGTGGGCTTGGGGCTCGAAAAAAACAGAGTCCAGCCTATCCCACCCAGTCTTAACTTCGGCCCTATCTAGCCCATTGTTAAGTGGGTCGCGAAAAAAACAGAGTCCAGCCTATGTCTCCCATTGTTAAGTGGGCTTGGGGCTCGAAAAAAACAGAGTCCAGCCTATGTCTCCCATTGTTAAGTGGGCTTGGGGCTCGAAAAAAACAGAGTCCAGCCTATAACACCCAGTTGTAACTTCGGCCCTATCTCGCCCATTGTTAATTGGATCGCGAAAAAAACAGAGTCCAGCCTATGTCTCCCATTGTTAAGTCGGTTTGGGGCTCGAAAAAAACAGAGTCCAGCCTATCCCACCCAGTCTTAACTTCGGCCCTATCTCGCCCATTGTTAAGTGGGTCGGGAAAAAAACAGAGTCCAGCCTATAACACCCAGTCTTAACTTCGGCCCTATCTCGCCCATTGTTAAGTGGGTCGCAAAAAAAACAGAGTCCAGCCTATGTCTCCCATTGTTAAGTGGGCTTGGGGCTCGAAAAAAACAAGAGTCCAGCCTATCCCACCCAGTCTTAACTTCGGCCCTATCTAGCCCATTGTTAAGTGGGTCGCGAAAAAAACAGAGTCCAGCCTATGTCTCCCATTGTTAAGTGGGCTTGGGGCTCGAAAAAAACAGAGTCCAGCCTATGTCTCCCATTGTTAAGTGGGCTTGGGGCTCGAAAAAAACAGAGTCCAGCCTATAACACCCAGTTGTAACTTCGGCCCTATCTCGCCCATTGTTAATTGGATCGCGAAAAAAACAGAGTCCAGCCTATGTCTCCCATTGTTAAGTCGGTTTGGGGCTCGAAAAAAACAGAGTCCAGCCTATCCCACCCAGTCTTAACTTCGGCCCTATCTCGCCCATTGTTAAGTGGGTCGGGAAAAAAACAGAGTCCAGCCTATAACACCCAGTCTTAACTTCGGCCCTATCTCGCCCATTGTTAAGTGGGTCGCAAAAAAAACAGAGTCCAGCCTATGTCTCCCATTGTTAAGTGGGCTTGGGGCTCGAAAAAAACAGAGTCCAGCCTATGTCTCCCATTGTTAAGTGGGCTTGGGCTCGAAAAAAACAGAGTCCAGCCTATAACACCCAGTCTTAACTTCGGCCCTATCTAGCCCATTGTTAAGTGGGTCTCGAAAAAAACAGAGTCCATCCTATGTCTCCCATTGTTAAGTGGGCTTGGGGCTCGAAAAAAACAAGAGTCCAGCCTATCCCACCCAGTCTTAACTTCGGCCCTATCTCGCCCATTATTAAGTGGGTCGCAAAAAAAACAGAGTCCAGCCTATGTCTCCCATTGTTAAGTGGGCTTGGGGCTCGAAAAAAACAAGAGTCCAGCCTATCCCACCCAGTCTTAACTTCGGCCCTATCTCGCCCATTGTGAAGTGGGTCGCAAAAAAAACAGAGTCCAGCCTATCCCACCCAGTCTTAACTTCTGCCCTATCTCGCCCATTGTTAAGTGGGTCGCGAAAAAAACAGAGTCCAGCCTATGTCTCCCATTGTTAAGTGGGCTTGGGGCTCGAAAAAAACAGAGTCCAGCCTATGTCGCCCATTGTTAAGTGGGCTTGGGTTCGAAAAAAACAGAGTCCAGCCTATCCCACCCAGTCTTAACTTCGGCCCTATCTAGCCCATTGTTAAGTGGGTCGCGAAAAAAACAGAGTCCAGCCTATGTCTCCCATTGTTAAGTGGGCTTGGGGCTCGAAAAAAACAGAGTCCAGCCTATGTCTCCCATTGTTAAGTGGGCTTGGGGCTCGAAAAAAACAGAGTCCAGCCTATAACACCCAGTTGTAACTTCGGCCCTATCTCGCCCATTGTTAATTGGATCGCGAAAAAAACAGAGTCCAGCCTATGTCTCCCATTGTTAAGTCGGTTTGGGGCTCGAAAAAAACAGAGTCCAGCCTATCCCACCCAGTCTTAACTTCGGCCCTATCTCGCCCATTGTTAAGTGGGTCGGGAAAAAAACAGAGTCCAGCCTATAACACCCAGTCTTAACTTCGGCCCTATCTCGCCCATTGTTAAGTGGGTCGCAAAAAAAACAGAGTCCAGCCTATGTCTCCCATTGTTAAGTGGGCTTGGGGCTCGAAAAAAACAGAGTCCAGCCTATGTCTCCCATTGTTAAGTGGGCTTGGGGCTCGAAAAAAACAGAGTCCAGCCTATAACACCCAGTCTTAACTTCGGCCCTATCTCGCCCATTGTTAAGTGGGTCTCGAAAAAAACAGAGTCCATCCTATGTCTCCCATTGTTAAGTGGGCTTGGGGCTCGAAAAAAACAAGAGTCCAGCCTATCCCACCCAGTCTTAACTTCGGCCCTATCTCGCCCATTGTGAAGTGGGTCGCAAAAAAAACAGAGTCCAGCCTATCCCACCCAGTCTTAACTTCTGCCCTATCTCGCCCATTGTTAAGTGGGTCGCGAAAAAAACAGAGTCCAGCCTATGTCTCCCATTGTTAAGTGGGCTTGGGGCTCGAAAAAAACAGAGTCCAGCCTATGTCGCCCATTGTTAAGTGGGCTTGGGTTCGAAAAAAACAAGAGTCCAGCCTATCCCACCCAGTCTTAACTTCGGCCCTATCTCGCCCATTGTTAAGTGGGTCGCGAAAAAAACAGAGTCCAGCCTATGTCTCCCATTGTTAAGTGGGCTTGGGGCTCGAAAAAAACAGAGTCCAGCCTATGTCTCCCATTGTTAAGTGAGTTTGGGGCTCGAAAAAAACAGAATCCAGCCTATCCCACCCAGTCTTAACTTCGGCCCTAACTCGCCCATTGTTAAGTGGGTCGCGAAAAAAACAGAGTCCAGCCTATGTCTCCCATTGTTAAGTGGGCTTGGGGCTCGAAAAAAAACAGAGTCCAGCCTATGTCTCCCATTGTTAAGTGGGCTTGGGGCTCGAAAAAAACAGAGTCCAGCCTATAACACCCAGTTGTAACTTCGGCCCTATCTCGCCCATTGTTAAGTGGGTCGCGAAAAAAACAGAGTCCAGCCTATGTCTCCTATTGTTAAGTGGGTTTGGGGCTCGAAAAAAACAGAGTCCAGCCTATCCCACCCAGTCTAAACTTCGGTCCTATCTCGCCCATTGTTAAGTGGGTCGGGAAATAAACAAAGTCCAGCCTATAACACCCAGTCTTAACTTCGGCCCTATCTCGCCCATTGTTAAGTGGGTCGCAAAAAAAACAGAGTCCAGCCTATGTCTCCCATTGTTAAGTGGGCTTGGGGCTCGAAAAAAACAGAGTCCAGCCTATAACACCCAGTCTTAACTTCGGCCCTATCTCGCCCATTGTTAAGTGGGTTTGGGGCTCGAAAAAAACAGAGTCCAGTCTATCCCACCCAGTCTTAACTTCGGCCCTATCTCGCCCATTGTGAAGTGGGTCGCAAAAAAAACAGAGTCCAGCCTATCCCACCCAGTCTTAACTTCGGCCCTATCTCGCCCATTGTGAAGTGGGTCGCAAAAAAAACAGAGTCCAGCCTATCCCACCCAGTCTTAACTTCTGCCCTATCTCGCCCATTGTTAAGTGGGTCGCGAAAAAAACAGAGTCCAGCCTATGTCTCCCATTGTTAAGTGGGCTTGGGGCTCGAAAAAAACAGAGTCCAGCCTATGTCGCCCATTGTTAAGTGGGCTTGGGTTCGAAAAAAACAGAGTCCAGCCTATCCCACCCAGTCTTAACTTCGGCCCTATCTAGCCCATTGTTAAGTGGGTCGCGAAAAAAACAGAGTCCAGCCTATGTCTCCCATTGTTAAGTGGGCTTGGGGCTCGAAAAAAACAGAGTCCAGCCTATGTCTCCCATTGTTAAGTGGGCTTGGGGCTCGAAAAAAACAGAGTCCAGCCTATAACACCCAGTTGTAACTTCGGCCCTATCTCGCCCATTGTTAATTGGATCGCGAAAAAAACAGAGTCCAGCCTATGTCTCCCATTGTTAAGTCGGTTTGGGGCTCGAAAAAAACAGAGTCCAGCCTATCCCACCCAGTCTTAACTTCGGCCCTATCTCGCCCATTGTTAAGTGGGCTTGGGGCTCGAAAAAAACAGAGTCCAGCCTATAACACCCAGTCTTAACTTCGGCCCTATCTCGCCCATTGTTAAGTGGGTCGCAAAAAAAACAGAGTCCAGCCTATGTCTCCCATTGTTAAGTGGGCTTGGGGCTCGAAAAAAACAGAGTCCAGCCTATGTCTCCCATTGTTAAGTGGGCTTGGGGCTCGAAAAAAACAGAGTCCAGCCTATAACACCCAGTCTTAACTTCGGCCCTATCTCGCCCATTGTTAAGTGGGTCTCGAAAAAAACAGAGTCCATCCTATGTCTCCCATTGTTAAGTGGGCTTGGGGCTCGAAAAAAACAAGAGTCCAGCTTATCCCACCCAGTCTTAACTTCGGCCCTATCTCGCCCATTGTGAAGTGGGTCGCAAAAAAAACAGAGTCCAGCCTATCCCACCCAGTCTTAACTTCTGCCCTATCTCGCCCATTGTTAAGTGGGTCGCGAAAAAAACAGAGTCCAGCCTATGTCTCCCATTGTTAAGTGGGCTTGGGGCTCGAAAAAAACAGAGTCCAGCCTATGTCGCCCATTGTTAAGTGGGCTTGGGTTCGAAAAAAACAAGAGTCCAGCCTATCCCACCCAGTCTTAACTTCGGCCCTATCTCGCCCATTGTTAAGTGGGTCGCGAAAAAAACAGAGTCCAGCCTATGTCTCCCATTGTTAAGTGGGCTTGGGGCTCGAAAAAAACAGAGTCCAGCCTATGTCTCCCATTGTTAAGTGAGTTTGGGGCTCGAAAAAAACAGAATCCAGCCTATCCCACCCAGTCTTAACTTCGGCCCTAACTCGCCCATTGTTAAGTGGGTCGCGAAAAAAACAGAGTCCAGCCTATGTCTCCCATTGTTAAGTGGGCTTGGGGCTCGAAAAAAAACAGAGTCCAGCCTATGTCTCCCATTGTTAAGTGGGCTTGGGGCTCGAAAAAAACAGAGTCCAGCCTATAACACCCAGTTGTAACTTCGGCCCTATCTCGCCCATTGTTAAGTGGGTCGCGAAAAAAACAGAGTCCAGCCTATGTCTCCCATTGTTAAGTGGGTTTGGGGCTCGAAAAAAACAGAGTCCAGCCTATCCCACCCAGTCTAAACTTTGGCCCTATCTCGCCCATTGTTAAGTGGGTCGGGAAATAAACAAAGTCCAGCCTATAACACCCAGTCTTAACTTCGGCCCTATCTCGCCCATTGTTAAGTGGGTCGCAAAAAAAACAGAGTCCAGCCTATGTCTCCCATTGTTAAGTGGGCTTGGGGCTCGAAAAAAACAGAGTCCAGCCTATAACACCCAGTCTTAACTTCGGCCCTATCTCGCCCATTGTTAAGTGGGTTTGGGGCTCGAAAAAAACAGAGTCCAGTCTATCCCACCCAGTCTTAACTTCGGCCCTATCTCGCCCATTGTGAAGTGGGTCGCAAAAAAAACAGAGTCCAGCCTATCCCACCCAGTCTTAACTTCGGCCCTATCTCGCCCATTGTTAAGTGGGTCGCGAAAAAAACAGAGTCCAGCCTATGTCTCCCATTGTTAAGTGGGCTTGGGGCTCGAAAAAAACAGAGTCCAGCCTATCCCACCCAGTCTTAACTTTGGCCCTATCTAGCCCATTGTTAAGTGGGTCGCGAAAAAAACAGAGTCCAGCCTATCCCACCCAGTCTTAACTTCGGCCCTATCTCGCCCATTGTTAAGTGGGTCGCGAAAAAAACAGAGTCCAGCCTATGTCTCCCATTGTTAAGTGGGCTTGGGGCTCGAAAAAAACAGAGTCCAGCCTATGTCGCCCATTGTTAAGTGGGCTTGGGTTCGAAAAAAACAAGAGTCCAGCCTATCCCACCCAGTCTTAACTTCGGCCCTATCTCGCCCATTGTTAAGTGGGTCGCGAAAAAAACAGAGTCCAGCCTATGTCTCCCATTGTTAAGTGGGCTTGGGGCTCGAAAAAAACAGAGTCCAGCCTATGTCTCCCATTGTTAAGTGAGTTTGGGGCTCGAAAAAAACAGAATCCAGCCTATCCCACCCAGTCTTAACTTCGGCCCTAACTCGCCCATTGTTAAGTGGGTCGCGAAAAAAACAGAGTCCAGCCTATGTCTCCCATTGTTAAGTGGGCTTGGGGCTCGAAAAAAAACAGAGTCCAGCCTATGTCTCCCATTGTTAAGTGGGCTTGGGGCTCGAAAAAAACAGAGTCCAGCCTATAACACCCAGTTGTAACTTCGGCCCTATCTCGCCCATTGTTAAGTGGGTCGCGAAAAAAACAGAGTCCAGCCTATGTCTCCCATTGTTAAGTGGGTTTGGGGCTCGAAAAAAACAGAGTCCAGCCTATCCCACCCAGTCTAAACTTCGGCCCTATCTCGCCCATTGTTAAGTGGGTCGGGAAATAAACAAAGTCCAGCCTATAACACCCAGTCTTAACTTCGGCCCTATCTCGCCCATTGTTAAGTGGGTCGCAAAAAAAACAGAGTCCAGCCTATGTCTCCCATTGTTAAGTGGGCTTGGGGCTCGAAAAAAACAGAGTCCAGCCTATAACACCCAGTCTTAACTTCGGCCCTATCTCGCCCATTGTTAAGTGGGTTTGGGGCTCGAAAAAAACAGAGTCCAGCCTATGTCTCCCATTGTTAAGTGGGCTTGGGGCTCGAAAAAAACAGAGTCCAGCCTATAACACCCAGTCTTAACTTCGGCCCTATCTCGCCCATTGTTAAGTGGGCTTGGGGCTCGAAAAAAACAGAGTCCAGCCTATGTCTCCCATTGTTAAGTGGGCTTGGGGCTCGAAAAAAACAGAGTCCAGCCTATAACACCCAGTTGTAACTTCGGCCCTATCTCGCCCATTGTTAATTGGATCGCGAAAAAAACAGAGTCCAGCCTATAACACCCAGTCTTAACTTCGGCCCTATCTCGCCCATTGTTAAGTGGGTCGCAAAAAAAACAGAGTCCAGCCTATGTCTCCCATTGTTAAGTGGGCTTGGGGCTCGAAAAAAACAGAGTCCAGCCTATGTCTCCCATTGTTAAGTGGGCTTGGGGCTCGAAAAAAACAGAGTCCAGCCTATAACACCCAGTCTTAACTTCGGCCCTATCTCGCCCATTGTTAAGTGGGTCTCGAAAAAAACAGAGTCCATCCTATGTCTCCCATTGTTAAGTGGGCTTGGGGCTCGAAAAAAACAAGAGTCCAGCCTATCCCACCCAGTCTTAACTTCGGCCCTATCTCGCCCATTGTGAAGTGGGTCGCAAAAAAAACAGAGTCCAGCCTATCCCACCCAGTCTTAACTTCTGCCCTATCTCGCCCATTGTTAAGTGGGTCGCGAAAAAAACAGAGTCCAGCCTATGTCTCCCATTGTTAAGTGGGCTTGGGGCTCGAAAAAAACAGAGTCCAGCCTATGTCGCCCATTGTTAAGTGGGCTTGGGTTCGAAAAAAACAAGAGTCCAGCCTATCCCACCCAGTCTTAACTTCGGCCCTATCTCGCCCATTGTTAAGTGGGTCGCGAAAAAAACAGAGTCCAGCCTATGTCTCCCATTGTTAAGTGGGCTTGGGGCTCGAAAAAAACAGAGTCCAGCCTATGTCTCCCATTGTTAAGTGAGTTTGGGGCTCGAAAAAAACAGAATCCAGCCTATCCCACCCAGTCTTAACTTCGGCCCTAACTCGCCCATTGTTAAGTGGGTCGCGAAAAAAACAGAGTCCAGCCTATGTCTCCCATTGTTAAGTGGGCTTGGGGCTCGAAAAAAAACAGAGTCCAGCCTATGTCTCCCATTGTTAAGTGGGCTTGGGGCTCGAAAAAAACAGAGTCCAGCCTATAACACCCAGTTGTAACTTCGGCCCTATCTCGCCCATTGTTAAGTGGGTCGCGAAAAAAACAGAGTCCAGCCTATGTCTCCCATTGTTAAGTGGGTTTGGGGCTCGAAAAAAACAGAGTCCAGCCTATCCCACCCAGTCTAAACTTCGGCCCTATCTCGCCCATTGTTAAGTGGGTCGGGAAATAAACAAAGTCCAGCCTATAACACCCAGTCTTAACTTCGGCCCTATCTCGCCCATTGTTAAGTGGGTCGCAAAAAAAACAGAGTCCAGCCTATGTCTCCCATTGTTAAGTGGGCTTGGGGCTCGAAAAAAACAGAGTCCAGCCTATAACACCCAGTCTTAACTTCGGCCCTATCTCGCCCATTGTTAAGTGGGTTTGGGGCTCGAAAAAAACAGAGTCCAGTCTATCCCACCCAGTCTTAACTTCGGCCCTATCTCGCCCATTGTGAAGTGGGTCGCAAAAAAAACAGAGTCCAGCCTATCCCACCCAGTCTTAACTTCGGCCCTATCTCGCCCATTGTTAAGTGGGTCGCGAAAAAAACAGAGTCCAGCCTATGTCTCCCATTGTTAAGTGGGCTTGGGGCTCGAAAAAAACAGAGTCCAGACTATCCCACCCAGTCTTAACTTTGGCCCTATCTAGCCCATTGTTAAGTGGGTCGCGAAAAAAACAGAGTCCAGCCTATCCCACCCAGTCTTAACTTCGGCCCTATCTCGCCCATTGTTAAGTGGGTCGCGAAAAAAACAGAGTCCAGCCTATGTCTCCCATTGTTAAGTGGGCTTGGGGCTCGAAAAAAACAGAGTCCAGCCTATAACACCCAGTCTTAACTTCGGCCCTATCTCGCCCATTGTTAAGTGGGTCTCGAAAAAAACAGAGTCCATCCTATGTCTCCCATTGTTAAGTGGGCTTGGGGCTCGAAAAAAACAAGAGTCCAGCCTATGTCTCCCATTGTTAAGTGGGCTTGGGGCTCGAAAAAAACAGAGTCCAGACTATCCCACCCAGTCTTAACTTTGGCCCTATCTAGCCCATTGTTAAGTGGGTCGCGAAAAAAACAGAGTCCAGCCTATCCCACCCAGTCTTAACTTCGGCCCTATCTCGCCCATTGTTAAGTGGGTCGCGAAAAAAACAGAGTCCAGCCTATGTCTCCCATTGTTAAGTGGGCTTGGGGCTCGAAAAAAACAGAGTCCAGCCTATAACACCCAGTCTTAACTTCGGCCCTATCTCGCCCATTGTTAAGTGGGTCTCGAAAAAAACAGAGTCCATCCTATGTCTCCCATTGTTAAGTGGGCTTGGGGCTCGAAAAAAACAAGAGTCCAGCCTATCCCACCCAGTCTTAACTTCGGCCCTATCTCGCCCATTGTGAAGTGGGTCGCAAAAAAAACAGAGTCCAGCCTATCCCACCCAGTCTTAACTTCTGCCCTATCTCGCCCATTGTTAAGTGGGTCGCGAAAAAAACAGAGTCCAGCCTATGTCTCCCATTGTTAAGTGGGCTTGGGGCTCGAAAAAAACAGAGTCCAGCCTATGTCGCCCATTGTTAAGTGGGCTTGGGTTCGAAAAAAACAAGAGTCCAGCCTATCCCACCCAGTCTTAACTTCGGCCCTATCTCGCCCATTGTTAAGTGGGTCGCGAAAAAAACAGAGTCCAGCCTATGTCTCCCATTGTTAAGTGGGCTTGGGGCTCGAAAAAAACAGAGTCCAGCCTATGTCTCCCATTGTTAAGTGAGTTTGGGGCTCGAAAAAAACAGAATCCAGCCTATCCCACCCAGTCTTAACTTCGGCCCTAACTCGCCCATTGTTAAGTGGGTCGCGAAAAAAACAGAGTCCAGCCTATGTCTCCCATTGTTAAGTGGGCTTGGGGCTCGAAAAAAAACAGAGTCCAGCCTATGTCTCCCATTGTTAAGTGGGCTTGGGGCTCGAAAAAAACAGAGTCCAGCCTATAACACCCAGTTGTAACTTCGGCCCTATCTCGCCCATTGTTAAGTGGGTCGCGAAAAAAACAGAGTCCAGCCTATGTCTCCCATTGTTAAGTGGGTTTGGGGCTCGAAAAAAACAGAGTCCAGCCTATCCCACCCAGTCTAAACTTCGGCCCTATCTCGCCCATTGTTAAGTGGGTCGGGAAATAAACAAAGTCCAGCCTATAACACCCAGTCTTAACTTCGGCCCTATCTCGCCCATTGTTAAGTGGGTCGCAAAAAAAACAGAGTCCAGCCTATGTCTCCCATTGTTAAGTGGGCTTGGGGCTCGAAAAAAACAGAGTCCAGCCTATAACACCCAGTCTTAACTTCGGCCCTATCTCGCCCATTGTTAAGTGGGTTTGGGGCTCGAAAAAAACAGAGTCCAGTCTATCCCACCCAGTCTTAACTTCGGCCCTATCTCGCCCATTGTGAAGTGGGTCGCAAAAAAAACAGAGTCCAGCCTATCCCACCCAGTCTTAACTTCGGCCCTATCTCGCCCATTGTTAAGTGGGTCGCGAAAAAAACAGAGTCCAGCCTATGTCTCCCATTGTTAAGTGGGCTTGGGGCTCGAAAAAAACAGAGTCCAGACTATCCCACCCAGTCTTAACTTTGGCCCTATCTAGCCCATTGTTAAGTGGGTCGCGAAAAAAACAGAGTCCAGCCTATCCCACCCAGTCTTAACTTCGGCCCTATCTCGCCCATTGTTAAGTGGGTCGCGAAAAAAACAGAGTCCAGCCTATGTCTCCCATTGTTAAGTGGGCTTGGGGCTCGAAAAAAACAGAGTCCAGCCTATGTCGCCCATTGTTAAGTGGGCTTGGGTTCGAAAAAAACAAGAGTCCAGCCTATCCCACCCAGTCTTAACTTCGGCCCTATCTCGCCCATTGTTAAGTGGGTCGCGAAAAAAACAGAGTCCAGCCTATGTCTCCCATTGTTAAGTGGGCTTGGGGCTCGAAAAAAACAGAGTCCAGCCTATGTCTCCCATTGTTAAGTGAGTTTGGGGCTCGAAAAAAACAGAATCCAGCCTATCCCACCCAGTCTTAACTTCGGCCCTAACTCGCCCATTGTTAAGTGGGTCGCGAAAAAAACAGAGTCCAGCCTATGTCTCCCATTGTTAAGTGGGCTTGGGGCTCGAAAAAAACAGAGTCCAGCCTATCCCACCCAGTCTTAACTTCGGCCCTATCTAGCCCATTGTTAAGTGGGTCGCGAAAAAAACAGAGTCCAGCCTATCCCACCCAGTCTTAACTTCGGCCCTATCTCGCCCATTGTTAAGTGGGTCTCGAAAAAAACAGAGTCCATCCTATGTCTCCCATTGTTAAGTGGGCTTGGGGCTCGAAAAAAACAAGAGTCCAGCCTATCCCACCCAGTCTTAACTTCGGCCCTATCTCGCCCATTATTAAGTGGGTCGCGAAAAAAACAGAGTCCAGCCTATGTCTCCCATTGTTAAGTGGGCTTGGGGCTCGAAAAAAACAAGAGTCCAGCCTATCCCACCCAGTCTTAACTTCGGCCCTATCTCGCCCATTGTGAAGTGGGTCGCGAAAAAAACAGAGTCCAGCCTATGTCTCCCATTGTTAAGTGGGCTTGGGGCTCGAAAAAAACAGAGTCCAGCCTATGTCGCCCATTGTTAAGTGGGCTTGGGTTCGAAAAAAACAAGAGTCCAGCCTATCCCACCCAGTCTTAACTTCGGCCCTATCTCGCCCATTGTTAAGTGGGTCGC
>NC_138566.1:16522265-16552265 GCF_947561715.1 Ascidia mentula
AGAGTGGCCCACTTGGCACTCGCATTCCATGCCCGCCTGCAGTCGAGCGAGCCGGGCTTCTTACCAATTTAAAGTTTGAGAATAGGTTAAGGACGTTTCGTCCCCAAGGCCTCTAATCATTCGCTTTACCAGATAAAACTGCGACAAATGAGCGCCAGCTATCCTGAGAGAAACTTCGGAGGGAACCAGCTACTAGATGGTTCGATTAGTCCTTCGCCCCTATACCCAAATTTGACGATCGATTTGCACGTCAGAATCGCTACGGTCCTCCACCAGAGTTTCCTCTGGCTTCAACCTATTCAAGCATAGTCCACCATCTTTCGGGTCCCAACGCGCGCGCTCTCGGTCGACCTCTCCGACAGAGCGGACGAGATCGGCCGGTGGTGCGGCCGCCCTAGAGGACGGCATCCCACCTCCGCCGGACCGTGCCGACATTCACTTTCACTGCGCCCATGGGTTTCGTACTGCCCCGTGGCTCGCGCGCACGTTAGACTCCTTGGTCTGTGTTTCAAGACGGGTCGGGAAGGTGGCTGACGTTAGCCGCGGACCCCGTGCGTCTCGCGCGGCGCTACCGATCCGCAACCGACACGCCGCAACTGGGCACTGAGAACAGTCCCCGGCCGGCGACGCGCCAGCTCGGACCGGGCGCCTGGCCTCGAAGGGCAGACGCGGCGATCGCTCCTCGCCCGGGCGGCGGGCTGACGAGTCCGCGCGCCTATAACACCCACCCGAAGGCGGGCTACCTTGCGCGCGGCCTTCTCGCCGCCCCCCAGACGGTCGCGGCCTTCGCGCGGCGCTAGTGCGCTGACGCCACGCCGGAGGTCGCGCGAGCGGCGGGCCGTAAGGCTCCGCGCGCCCACGCGCTCCGGGCGGCGTCAGCTGAAAGCGACCGCGCGACTCGACAGGCCCTCCCGTTTGCCTCTCGAAGTGCTTTTCAACTTTCCCTCACGGTACTTGTTCGCTATCGGTCTCGCGACAGTATTTAGATATGCATCACATTTTTAGGTCATCTCGACGGCAAAATTTTAAAATCCTTTGGCGTCAAGAAAAATATTGTTGGAAACGTTTATCTTTACGCCACATGGTTTCTAGGAATGCTTGTTTATTTAACACAACAGCTTCGTCTCCACTACGTCACTTTAAATTGACATTCTGTTGAGTGCGTATACGCAAGGTGTTACCATTCATACGAGTCAAACGTTTTGGACGTTACTTGAAAACGCAAAAACAGTAAGGTGTTCACTTCATACAACATAAAATGTGCCACGACTAAAAAATGTTGAACAGTAACTTCTGATTTTTCGCTGCTCTCGCTTAACGTTACCAAGGCAACAACGTCAAACGAGGCCAACTCAAAACCAAACGCACATCATCACCTTTGATACTTCCAAGTTTGGGTGCTTAGATAATTTTCTAATCAAACAAAACGCCAGTCCAACCAGACAGTATTCTCGGCATTATTCCCGGACCAACTTGGAGAACTGCAAGTTGCAAGTAAAACTTCACTGCGGAGATTACCCCCAAAACATGATGAAATATAAGCATCACATTTTAAGGTCATCTCGACAGCAAAATTTCAAAACTCTTTGGCGTCAAGTAAAATGGAGGTGTTTCTTCTCACATTTTTTAGTTAAGGGACGTATTCATCGATGTCAACCCGAGCACAACTTGGTGACTAAGCGGCCAAAGGAATTCAACAAAAAATCATTGTTTGGCTTTAAATGTTTTCTTTCTACACATTTTAACCTGCCGCTTTCCGGCGACTCCTAAACTGGCTACGCGAGATATTTACTCGGGTTCCATGCGCCCAATCGGCGTTGTTACGTGGTACAATAATGGTGAACAAGACGGAGTTTTGGGTGACGAGAAATTTATCACAGATGCAAAGATGGTTATGTTGTGGGCTTATATTACCGATAACGCCTAAAACATGACCAACTCAGCACCGATGACAGCATGACGATACTTTCGTTAAAAAAAAACTAAATAAAAAGACGATAATTTTAAACGACAGTCCGTAAAGATATTGGGCTTATTTTAGCACAGCTGGACATTCTATTCACACGAGACTAACTTCTTGTGCCACTAGCAAAACACGCGAAAACCCACGGTTACGAGAGGAGATATACGGGACTTAAATGAACGTAATTTTAATGAGCCATTCGTAGTTTCACTGTACGAGAGCGCGTACTTAAAATTAAGTGGGCTTGGGGCTCGAAAAAAACAAGAGTCCAGCCTATCCCACCCAGTCTTAACTTCGGCCCTATCTTGCCCATTATTAAGTGGGTCGCGAAAAAAACAGAGTCCAGCCTATGTCTCCCATTGTTAAGTGGGCTTGGGGCTCGAAAAAAACAGAGTCCAGCCTATCCCACCCAGTCTTAACTTCGGCCCTATCTAGCCCATTGTTAAGTGGGTCGCGAAAAAAACAGAGTCCAGCCTATGTCTCCCATTGTTAAGTGGGCTTGGGGCTCGAAAAAAAAACAGAGTCCAGCCTATGTCTCCCATTGTTAAGTGGGCTTGGGGCTCGAAAAAAACAGAGTCCAGCCTATCCCACCCAGTCTTAACTTCGGCCCTATCTCGCCCATTGTTAAGTGGGTCGGGAAATAAACAGAGTCCAGCCTATCCCACCCAGTCTTAACTTCGGCCCTATATAGCCCATTGTTAAGTGGGTCGCGAAAAAAACAGAGTCCAGCCTATGTCTCCCATTGTTAAGTGGGCTTGGGGCTCGAAAAAAACAGAGTCCAGCCTATGTCTCCCATTGTTAAGTGGGCTTGGGGCTCGAAAAAAACAGAGTCCAGCCTATAACACCCAGTTGTAACTTCGGCCCTATCTCGCCCATTGTTAAGTGGGTCGCAAAAAAAACAGAGTCCAGCCTATGTCTCCCATTGTTAAGTGGGCTTGGGGCTCGAAAAAAACAGAGTCCAGCCTATAACACCCAGTTGTGACTTCGGCCCTATCTCGCCCATTGTTAAGTGGGTCGCGAAAAAAACAGAGTCCAGCCTATGTCTCCCATTGTTAAGTGGGTTTGGGGCTCGAAAAAAACAGAGTCCAGCCTATCCCACCCAGTCTTAACTTCGGCCCTATCTCGCCCATTGTTAAGTGGGTCGGGAAATAAACAGAGTCCAGCCTATAACACCCAGTCTTAACTTCGGCCTTATCTCGCCCATTGTTAAGTGGGTCGCAAAAAAAACAGAGTCCAGCCTATGTCTCCCATTGTTAAGTGGGCTTGGGGCTCGAAAAAAACAGAGTCCAGCCTATAACACCCAGTCTTAACTTCGGCCCTATCTCGCCCATTGTTAAGTGGGTCTCGAAAAAAACAGAGTCCATCCTATGTCTCCCATTGTTAAGTGGGCTTGGGGCTCGAAAAAAACAAGAGTCCAGCCTATCCCACCCAGTCTTAACTTCGGCCCTATCTCGCCCATTATTAAGTGGGTCGCGAAAAAAACAGAGTCCAGCCTATGTCTCCCATTGTTAAGTGGGCTTGGGGCTCGAAAAAAACAAGAGTCCAGCCTATCCCACCCAGTCTTAACTTCTGCCCTATCTCGCCCATTGTTAAGTGGGTCGCGAAAGAAACAGAGTCCAGCCTATGTCTCCCATTGTTAAGTGGGCTTGGGGCTCGAAAAAAACAGAGTCCAGCCTATGTCGCCCATTGTTAAGTGGGCTTGGGTTCGAAAAAAACAAGAGTCCAGCCTATCCCACCCAGTCTTAACTTCGGCCCTATCTCGCCCATTGTTAAGTGGGTCGCGAAAAAAACAGAGTCCAGCCTATGTCTCCCATTGTTAAGTGGGCTTGGGGCTCGAAAAAAACAGAGTCCAGCCTATGTCTCCCATTGTTAAGTGAGCTTGGGGCTCGAAAAAAACAGAGTCCAGCCTATCCCACCCAGTCTTAACTTCGGCCCTATCTCGCCCATTGTTAAGTGGGTCGCGAAAAAAACAGAGTCCAGCCTATGTCTCCCATTGTTAAGTGGGCTTGGGGCTCGAAAAAAAACAGAGTCCAGCCTATGTCTCCCATTGTTAAGTGGGCTTGGGGCTCGAAAAAAACAGAGTCCAGCCTATAACACCCAGTTGTAACTTCGGCCCTATCTCGCCCATTGTTAAGTGGGTCGCGAAAAAAACAGATTCCAGCCTATGGCTCCCATTGTTAAGTGGGCTTGTGGCTCGAAAAAACAGAGTCCAGCCTATCCCACCCAGTCTTAACTTCGGCCCTATCTAGCCCATTGTTAAGTGGGTCGCGAAAAAAACAGAGTCCAGCCTATCCCACCCAGTCTTAACTTCGGCCCTATCTCGCCCATTGTTAAGTGGGTCTCGAAAAAAACAGAGTCCATCCTATGTCTCCCATTGTTAAGTGGGCTTGGGGCTCGAAAAAAACAAGAGTCCAGCCTATCCCACCCAGTCTTAACTTCGGCCCTATCTCGCCCATTATTAAGTGGGTCGCGAAAAAAACAGAGTCCAGCGTATGTCTGCCATTGTTAAGTGGGCTTGGGGCTCGAAAAGAACAGAGTCCAGCCTATAACACCCAGTATTAACTTCGGCCCTATCTCGCCCATTGTTAAGTGGGTCGCGAAAAAAACAGAGTCCAGCCTATGTCTCCCATTGTTAAGTGGGCTTGGGGCTCGAAAAAACAGAGTCCAGCCTATCCCACCCAGTCTTAACTTCGGCCCTATCTCGCCCATTGTTAAGTGGGTCGCGAAAAAAACAGAGTCCAGCCTATCCCACCCAGTCTTAACTTCGGCCCTATCTCGCCCATTGTTAAGTGGGTCGCGAAAAAAACAGAGTCCTGCCTATGTCTCCCATTGTTAAGTGGGTTTGGAGCTCGAAAAAAACAGAGTCCAGCCTATAACACCCAGTCTTAACTTCGGCCCTATCTCGCCCATTGTTAAGTGGGTCGCGAAAAAAACAGAGTCCAGCCTATGTCTCCCATTGTTAAGTGGGCTTGGGCCTCGAAAAAAACAGAGTCCAGCCTATCCCACCCAGTCTTAACTTTGGCCCTATCTAGCCCATTGTTAAGTGGGTCGCGAAAAAAACAGAGTCCAGCGTATGTCTGCCATTGTTAAGTGGGCTTGGGGCTCGAAAAGAACAGAGTCCAGCCTATAACACCCAGTCTTAACTTCGGCCCTATCTCGCCCATTGTTAAGTGGGTCGCAAAAAAAACAGAGTCCAGCCTATGTCTCCCATTGTTAAGTGGGCTTGGGGCTCGAAAAAAACAGAGTCCAGCCTATAACACCCAGTCTTAACTTCGGCCCTATCTCGCCCATTGTTAAGTGGGTCGCGAAAAAAACAGAGTCCAGCCTATCCCACCCAGTCTTAACTTCGGCCCTATCTCGCCCATTGTTAAGTGGGTCGCGAAAAAAACAGAGTCCTGCCTATGTCTCCCATTGTTAAGTGGGTTTGGAGCTCGAAAAAAACAGAGTCCAGCCTATAACACCCAGTCTTAACTTCGGCCCTATCTCGCCCATTGTTAAGTGGGTCGCGAAAAAAACAGAGTCCAGCCTATGTCTCCCATTGTTAAGTGGGCTTGGGCCTCGAAAAAAACAGAGTCCAGCCTATCCCACCCAGTCTTAACTTTGGCCCTATCTAGCCCATTGTTAAGTGGGTCGCGAAAAAAACAGAGTCCAGCGTATGTCTGCCATTGTTAAGTGGGCTTGGGGCTCGAAAAGAACAGAGTCCAGCCTATAACACCCAGTCTTAACTTCGGCCCTATCTCGCCCATTGTTAAGTGGGTCGCAAAAAAAACAGAGTCCAGCCTATGTCTCCCATTGTTAAGTAGGCTTGGGGCTCGAAAAAAACAGAGTCCAGCCTATAACACCCAGTCTTAACTTCGGCCCTATCTCGCCCATTGTTAAGTGGGTCGCGAAAAAAACAGATTCCAGCCTATGGCTCCCATTGTTAAGTGGGCTTGTGGCTCGAAAAAACAGAGTCCAGCCTATCCCACCCAGTCTTAACTTCGGCCCTATCTAGCCCATTGTTAAGTGGGTCGCGAAAAAAACAGAGTCCAGCCTATCCCACCCAGTCTTAACTTCGGCCCTATCTCGCCCATTGTTAAGTGGGTCTCGAAAAAAACAGAGTCCATCCTATGTCTCCCATTGTTAAGTGGGCTTGGGGCTCGAAAAAAACAAGAGTCCAGCCTATCCCACCCAGTCTTAACTTCGGCCCTATCTCGCCCATTATTAAGTGGGTCGCGAAAAAAACAGAGTCCAGCGTATGTCTGCCATTGTTAAGTGGGCTTGGGGCTCGAAAAGAACAGAGTCCAGCCTATAACACCCAGTCTTAACTTCGGCCCTATCTCGCCCATTGTTAAGTGGGTCGCGAAAAAAACAGAGTCCAGCCTATCCCACCCAGTCTTAACTTCGGCCCTATCTCGCCCATTGTTAAGTGGGTCGCGAAAAAAACAGAGTCCTGCCTATGTCTCCCATTGTTAAGTGGGTTTGGAGCTCGAAAAAAACAGAGTCCAGCCTATAACACCCAGTCTTAACTTCGGCCCTATCTCGCCCATTGTTAAGTGGGTCGCGAAAAAAACAGAGTCCAGCCTATGTCTCCCATTGTTAAGTGGGCTTGGGCCTCGAAAAAAACAGAGTCCAGCCTATCCCACCCAGTCTTAACTTTGGCCCTATCTAGCCCATTGTTAAGTGGGTCGCGAAAAAAACAGAGTCCAGCGTATGTCTGCCATTGTTAAGTGGGCTTGGGGCTCGAAAAGAACAGAGTCCAGCCTATAACACCCAGTCTTAACTTCGGCCCTATCTCGCCCATTGTTAAGTGGGTCGCAAAAAAAACAGAGTCCAGCCTATGTCTCCCATTGTTAAGTGGGCTTGGGGCTCGAAAAAAACAGAGTCCAGCCTATAACACCCAGTCTTAACTTCGGCCCTATCTCGCCCATTGTTAAGTGGGTCGCGAAAAAAACAGAGTCCAGCCTATCCCACCCAGTCTTAACTTCGGCCCTATCTCGCCCATTGTTAAGTGGGTCGCGAAAAAAACAGAGTCCTGCCTATGTCTCCCATTGTTAAGTGGGTTTGGAGCTCGAAAAAAACAGAGTCCAGCCTATAACACCCAGTCTTAACTTCGGCCCTATCTCGCCCATTGTTAAGTGGGTCGCGAAAAAAACAGAGTCCAGCCTATGTCTCCCATTGTTAAGTGGGCTTGGGCCTCGAAAAAAACAGAGTCCAGCCTATCCCACCCAGTCTTAACTTTGGCCCTATCTAGCCCATTGTTAAGTGGGTCGCGAAAAAAACAGAGTCCAGCGTATGTCTGCCATTGTTAAGTGGGCTTGGGGCTCGAAAAGAACAGAGTCCAGCCTATAACACCCAGTCTTAACTTCGGCCCTATCTCGCCCATTGTTAAGTGGGTCGCAAAAAAAACAGAGTCCAGCCTATGTCTCCCATTGTTAAGTAGGCTTGGGGCTCGAAAAAAACAGAGTCCAGCCTATAACACCCAGTCTTAACTTCGGCCCTATCTCGCCCATTGTTAAGTGGGTCGCGAAAAAAACAGATTCCAGCCTATGGCTCCCATTGTTAAGTGGGCTTGTGGCTCGAAAAAACAGAGTCCAGCCTATCCCACCCAGTCTTAACTTCGGCCCTATCTAGCCCATTGTTAAGTGGGTCGCGAAAAAAACAGAGTCCAGCCTATCCCACCCAGTCTTAACTTCGGCCCTATCTCGCCCATTGTTAAGTGGGTCTCGAAAAAAACAGAGTCCATCCTATGTCTCCCATTGTTAAGTGGGCTTGGGGCTCGAAAAAAACAAGAGTCCAGCCTATCCCACCCAGTCTTAACTTCGGCCCTATCTCGCCCATTATTAAGTGGGTCGCGAAAAAAACAGAGTCCAGCGTATGTCTGCCATTGTTAAGTGGGCTTGGGGCTCGAAAAGAACAGAGTCCAGCCTATAACACCCAGTATTAACTTCGGCCCTATCTCGCCCATTGTTAAGTGGGTCGCGAAAAAAACAGAGTCCAGCCTATGTCTCCCATTGTTAAGTGGGCTTGGGGCTCGAAAAAACAGAGTCCAGCCTATCCCACCCAGTCTTAACTTCGGCCCTATCTCGCCCATTGTTAAGTGGGTCGCGAAAAAAACAGAGTCCTGCCTATGTCTCCCATTGTTAAGTGGGTTTGGAGCTCGAAAAAAACAGAGTCCAGCCTATAACACCCAGTCTTAACTTCGGCCCTATCTCGCCCATTGTTAAGTGGGTCGCGAAAAAAACAGAGTCCAGCCTATGTCTCCCATTGTTAAGTGGGCTTGGGCCTCGAAAAAAACAGAGTCCAGCCTATCCCACCCAGTCTTAACTTTGGCCCTATCTAGCCCATTGTTAAGTGGGTCGCGAAAAAAACAGAGTCCAGCGTATGTCTGCCATTGTTAAGTGGGCTTGGGGCTCGAAAAGAACAGAGTCCAGCCTATAACACCCAGTCTTAACTTCGGCCCTATCTCGCCCATTGTTAAGTGGGTCGCAAAAAAAACAGAGCCCAGCCTATGTCTCCCATTGTTAAGTGGGCTTGGGGCTCGAAAAAAACAGAGTCCAGCCTATAACACCCAGTCTTAACTTCGGCCCTATCTCGCCCATTGTTAAGTGGGTCGCGAAAAAAACAGATTCCAGCCTATGTCTCCCATTGTTAAGTGGGCTTGTGGCTCGAAAAAACAGAGTCCAGCCTATCCCACCCAGTCTTAACTTCGGCCCTATCTAGCCCATTGTTAAGTGGGTCGCGAAAAAAACAGAGTCCAGCCTATCCCACCCAGTCTTAACTTCGGCCCTATCTCGCCCATTGTTAAGTGGGTCTCGAAAAAAACAGAGTCCATCCTATGTCTCCCATTGTTAAGTGGGCTTGGGGCTCGAAAAAAACAAGAGTCCAGCCTATCCCACCCAGTCTTAACTTCGGCCCTATCTCGCCCATTATTAAGTGGGTCGCGAAAAAAACAGAGTCCAGACTATGTCTCCCATTGTTAAGTGGGCTTGGGGCTCGAAAAAAACAAGAGTCCAGCCTATCCCACCCAGTCTTAACTTCGGCCCTATCTCGCCCATTGTGAAGTGGGTCGCAAAAAAAACAGAGTCCAGCCTATCCCACCCATTCTTAACTTCTGCCCTATCTCGCCCATTGTTAAGTGGGTCGCGAAAAAAACAGAGTCCAGCCTATGTCTCCCATTGTTAAGTGGGCTTGGGGCTCGAAAAAAACAGAGTCCAGCCTATGTCGCCCATTGTTAAGTGGGCTTGGGTTCGAAAAAAACAAGAGTCCAGCCTATCCCACCCAGTCTTAACTTCGGCCCTATCTCGCCCATTGTTAAGTGGGTCGCGAAAAAAACAGAATCCAGCCTATGTCTCCCATTGTTAAGTGGGCTTGGGGCTCGAAAAAAACAGAGTCCAGCCTATGTCTCCCATTGTTAAGTGAGCTTGGGGCTCGAAAAAAACAGAGTCCAGCCTATCCCACCCAGTCTTAACTTCGGCCCTATCTCGCCCATTGTTAAGTGGGTCGCGAAAAAAACAGAGTCCAGCCTATGTCTCCCATTGTTAAGTGGGCTTGGGGCTCGAAAAAAAACAGAGTCCAGCCTATGTCTCCCATTGTTAAGTGGGCTTGGGGCTCGAAAAAAACAGAGTCCAGCCTATAACACCCAGTTGTAACTTCGGCCCTATCTCGCCCATTTTTAAGTGGGTCGCGAAAAAAACAGAGTCCAGCCTATCCCACCCAGTCTTAACATCGGCCCTATCTCGCCCATTGTTAAGTGGGTCGCGAAAAAAACAGAGTCCTGCCTATGTCTCCCATTGTTAAGTGGGCTTGGGGCTCGAAAAAAACAGAGTCCAGCCTATAACACCCAGTCTTAACTTCGGCCCTATCTCGCCCATTGTTAAGTGGGTCGCGAAAAAAACAGATTCCAGCCTATGTCTCCCATTGTTAAGTGGGCTTGGGGCTCGAAAAAAACAGAGTCCAGCCTATAACACCCAGTTGTAACTTCGGCCCTATCTCGCCCATTGTTAAGTGGGTCGCGAAAAAAACAGATTCCAGCCTATGTCTCCCATTGTTAAGTGGGCTTGGGGCTCGAAAAAACAGAGTCCAGCCTATCCCACCCAGTCTTAACTTCGGCCCTATCTCGCCCATTGTTAAGTGGGTCTCGAAAAAAACAGAGTCCATCCTATGTCTCCCATTGTTAAGTGGGCTTGGGGCTCGAAAAAAACAAGAGTCCAGCCTATCCCACCCAGTCTTAACTTCGGCCCTATCTCGCCCATTATTAAGTGGGTCGCGAAAAAAACAGAGTCCAGCCTATGTCTCCCATTGTTAAGTGGGCTTGGGGCTCGAAAAAAACAAGAGTCCAGCCTATCCAACCCAGTCTTAACTTCTGCCCTATCTCGCCCATTGTTAAGTGGGTCGCGAAAAAAACAGAGTCCAGCCTATGTCTCCCATTGTTAAGTGGGCTTGGGGCTCGAAAAAAACAGAGTCCAGCCTATGTCTCCCATTGTTAAGTGGGCTTGGGGCTCGAAAAAAAACAGAGTCCAGCCTATGTCTCCCATTGTTAAGTGGGCTTGGGGCTCGAAAAAAAACAGAGTCCAGCCTATGTCTCCCATTGTTAAGTGGGTTTGGGGCTCAAAAAAACAGAGTCCAGCCTATCCCACCCAGTCTTAACTTCGGCCCTATCTCGCCCATTGTTAAGTTGGTCGCGAAAAAAACAGAGTCCAGCCTATCCCACCCAGTCTTAACTTCGGCCCTATCTCGCCCATTGTTAAGTGGGTCGCGAAAAAAACAGAGTCCTGCCTATGTCTCCCATTGTTAAGTGGGTTTGGAGCTCGAAAAAAACAGAGTCCAGCCTATAACACCCAGTCTTAACTTCGGCCCTATCTCGCCCATTGTTAAGTGGGTCGCGAAAAAAACAGAGTCCAGCCTATGTCTCCCATTGTTAAGTGGGCTTGGGCCTCGAAAAAAACAGAGTCCAGCCTATCCCACCCAGTCTTAACTTTGGCCCTATCTAGCCCATTGTTAAGTGGGTCGCGAAAAAAACAGAGTCCAGCGTATGTCTGCCATTGTTAAGTGGGCTTGGGGCTCGAAAAGAACAGAGTCCAGCCTATAACACCCAGTCTTAACTTCGGCCCTATCTCGCCCATTGTTAAGTGGGTCGCAAAAAAAACAGAGTCCAGCCTATGTCTCCCATTGTTAAGTGGGCTTGGGGCTCGAAAAAAACAGAGTCCAGCCTATAACACCCAGTCTTAACTTCGGCCCTATCTCGCCCATTGTTAAGTGGGTCGCGAAAAAAACAGATTCCAGCCTATGTCTCCCATTGTTAAGTGGGCTTGTGGCTCGAAAAAACAGAGTCCAGCCTATCCCACCCAGTCTTAACTTCGGCCCTATCTAGCCCATTGTTAAGTGGGTCGCGAAAAAAACAGAGTCCAGCCTATCCCACCCAGTCTTAACTTCGGCCCTATCTCGCCCATTGTTAAGTGGGTCTCGAAAAAAACAGAGTCCATCCTATGTCTCCCATTGTTAAGTGGGCTTGGGGCTCGAAAAAAACAAGAGTCCAGCCTATCCCACCCAGTCTTAACATCGGCCCTATCTCGCCCATTATTAAGTGGGTCGCGAAAAAAACAGAGTCCAGACTATGTCTCCCATTGTTAAGTGGGCTTGGGGCTCGAAAAAAACAAGAGTCCAGCCTATCCCACCCAGTCTTAACTTCGGCCCTATCTCGCCCATTGTGAAGTGGGTCGCAAAAAAAACAGAGTCCAGCCTATCCCACCCATTCTTAACTTCTGCCCTATCTCGCCCATTGTTAAGTGGGTCGCGAAAAAAACAGAGTCCAGCCTATGTCTCCCATTGTTAAGTGGGCTTGGGGCTCGAAAAAAACAGAGTCCAGCCTATGTCGCCCATTGTTAAGTGGGCTTGGGTTCGAAAAAAACAAGAGTCCAGCCTATCCCACCCAGTCTTAACTTCGGCCCTATCTCGCCCATTGTTAAGTGGGTCGCGAAAAAAACAGAATCCAGCCTATGTCTCCCATTGTTAAGTGGGCTTGGGGCTCGAAAAAAACAGAGTCCAGCCTATGTCTCCCATTGTTAAGTGAGCTTGGGGCTCGAAAAAAACAGAGTCCAGCCTATCCCACCCAGTCTTAACTTCGGCCCTATCTCGCCCATTGTTAAGTGGGTCGCGAAAAAAACAGAGTCCAGCCTATGTCTCCCATTGTTAAGTGGGCTTGGGGCTCGAAAAAAAACAGAGTCCAGCCTATGTCTCCCATTGTTAAGTGGGCTTGGGGCTCGAAAAAAACAGAGTCCAGCCTATAACACCCAGTTGTAACTTCGGCCCTATCTCGCCCATTTTTAAGTGGGTCGCGAAAAAAACAGAGTCCAGCCTATCCCACCCAGTCTTAACATCGGCCCTATCTCGCCCATTGTTAAGTGGGTCGCGAAAAAAACAGAGTCCTGCCTATGTCTCCCATTGTTAAGTGGGCTTGGGGCTCGAAAAAAACAGAGTCCAGCCTATAACACCCAGTCTTAACTTCGGCCCTATCTCGCCCATTGTTAAGTGGGTCGCGAAAAAAACAGATTCCAGCCTATGTCTCCCATTGTTAAGTGGGCTTGGGGCTCGAAAAAAACAGAGTCCAGCCTATAACACCCAGTTGTAACTTCGGCCCTATCTCGCCCATTGTTAAGTGGGTCGCAAAAAAAACAGAGTCCAGCCTATGTCTCCCATTGTTAAGTGGGCTTGGGGCTCGAAAAAAACAGAGTCCAGCCTATAACACCCAGTCTTAACTTCGGCCCTATCTCGCCCATTGTTAAGTGGGTCGCGAAAAAAACAGATTCCAGCCTATGTCTCCCATTGTTAAGTGGGCTTGGGGCTCGAAAAAACAGAGTCCAGCCTATCCCACCCAGTCTTAACTTCGGCCCTATCTCGCCCATTGTTAAGTGGGTCTCGAAAAAAACAGAGTCCATCCTATGTCTCCCATTGTTAAGTGGGCTTGGGGCTCGAAAAAAACAAGAGTCCAGCCTATCCCACCCAGTCTTAACTTCGGCCCTATCTCGCCCATTATTAAGTGGGTCGCGAAAAAAACAGAGTCCAGCCTATGTCTCCCATTGTTAAGTGGGCTTGGGGCTCGAAAAAAACAAGAGTCCAGCCTATCCCACCCAGTCTTAACTTCTGCCCTATCTCGCCCATTGTTAAGTGGGTCGCGAAAAAAACAGAGTCCAGCCTATGTCTCCCATTGTTAAGTGGGCTTGGGGCTCGAAAAAAACAGAGTCCAGCCTATGTCGCCCATTGTTAAGTGGGCTTGGGCTCGAAAAAAACAAGAGTCCAGCCTATCCCACCCAGTCTTAACTTCGGCCCTATCTCGCCCATTGTTAAGTGGGTCGCGAAAAAAACAGAGTCCAGCCTATGTCTCCCATTGTTAAGTGGGCTTGGGGCTCGAAAAAAAACAGAGTCCAGCCTATGTCTCCCATTGTTAAGTGGGCTTGGGGCTCGAAAAAAAACAGAGTCCAGCCTATGTCTCCCATTGTTAAGTGGGTTTGGGGCTCAAAAAAACAGAGTCCAGCCTATCCCACCCAGTCTTAACTTCGGCCCTATCTCGCCCATTGTTAAGTGGGTCGGGAAATAAACAAAGTCCAGCCTATAACACCCAGTCTTAACTTCGGCCCTATCTCGCCCATTGTTAAGTGGGTCGCAAAAAAAACAGAGTCCAGCCTATGTCTCCCATTGTTAAGTGGGCTTGGGGCTCGAAAAAAACAGAGTCCAGCCTATAACACCCGGTCTTAACTTCGGCCCTATCTCGCCCATTGTGAAGTGGGTCGCAAAAAAAACAGAGTCCAGCCTATCCCACCCAGTCTTAACTTCGGCCCTATCTCGCCCATTGTTAAGTGGGTCGCGAAAAAAACAGAGTCCAGCCTATGTCTCCCATTGTTAAGTGGGCTTGGGGCTCGAAAAAAACAGAGTCCAGCCTATCCCACCCAGTCTTAACTTTGGCCCTATCTAGCCCATTGTTAAGTGGGTCGCGAAAAAAACAGAGTCCAGCCTATCCCACCCAGTCTTAACTTCGGCCCTATCTCGCCCATTGTTAAGTGGGTCGCGAAAAAAACAGAGTCCTGCCTATGTCTCCCATTGTTAAGTGGGTTTGGGGCTCGAAAAAAACAGAGTCCAGCCTATAACACCCAGTCTTAACTTCGGCCCTATCTCGCCCATTGTTAAGTGGGTCGCGAAAAAAACAGAGTCCAGCCTATGTCTCCCATTGTTAAGTGGGCTTGGGGCTCGAAAAAAACAGAGTCCAGCCTATCCCACCCAGTCTTAACTTTGGCCCTATCTAGCCCATTGTTAAGTGGGTCGCGAAAAAAACAGAGTCCAGCCTATGTCTGCCATTGTTAAGTGGGCTTGGGGCTCGAAAAAAACAGAGTCCAGCCTATCCCACCCAGTCTTAACTTCGGCCCTATCTCGCCCATTGTTAAGTGGGTCGCAAAAAAAACAGAGTCCAGCCTATGTCTCCCATTGTTAAGTGGGCTTGGGGCTCGAAAAAAACAGAGTCCAGCCTATAACACCCGGTCTTAACTTCGGCCCTATCTCGCCCATTGTGAAGTGGGTCGCAAAAAAAACAGAGTCCAGCCTATCCCACCCAGTCTTAACTTCGGCCCTATCTCGCCCATTGTTAAGTGGGTCGCGAAAAAAACAGAGTCCAGCCTATGTCTCCCATTGTTAAGTGGGCTTGGGGCTCGAAAAAAACAGAGTCCAGCCTATCCCACCCAGTCTTAACTTTGGCCCTATCTAGCCCATTGTTAAGTGGGTCGCGAAAAAAACAGAGTCCAGCCTATCCCACCCAGTCTTAACTTCGGCCCTATCTCGCCCATTGTTAAGTGGGTCGCGAAAAAAACAGAGTCCTGCCTATGTCTCCCATTGTTAAGTGGGTTTGGGGCTCGAAAAAAACAGAGTCCAGCCTATAACACCCAGTCTTAACTTCGGCCCTATCTCGCCCATTGTTAAGTGGGTCGCGAAAAAAACAGAGTCCAGCCTATGTCTCCCATTGTTAAGTGGGCTTGGGGCTCGAAAAAAACAGAGTCCAGCCTATCCCACCCAGTCTTAACTTTGGCCCTATCTAGCCCATTGTTAAGTGGGTCGCGAAAAAAACAGAGTCCAGCGTATGTCTGCCATTGTTAAGTGGGCTTGGGGCTCGAAAAGAACAGAGTCCAGCCTATAACACCCAGTCTTAACTTCGGCCCTATCTCGCCCATTGTTAAGTGGGTCGCAAAAAAAACAGAGTCCAGCCTATGTCTCCCATTGTTAAGTGGGCTTGGGGCTCGAAAAAACAGAGTCCAGCCTATCCCACCCAGTCTTAACTTCGGCCCTATCTCGCCCATTGTTAAGTGGGTCGCGAAAAAACAGATTCCAGCCTATGTCTCCCATTGTTAAGTGGGCTTGGGGCTCGAAAAAACAGAGTCCAGCCTATAACACCCAGTCTTAACTTCGGCCCTATCTCGCCCATTGTTAAGTGGGTCGCGAAAAAAACAGATTCCAGCCTATGTCTCCCATTGTTAAGTGGGCTTGGGGCTCGAAAAAACGGAGTCCAGCCTATCCCACCCAGTCTTAACTTCTGCCCTATCTAGCCCATTGTTAAGTGGGTCGCGAAAAAAACAGAGTCCAGCCTATCCCACCCAGTCTTAACTTCGGCCCTATCTCGCCCATTGTTAAGTGGGTCTCGAAAAAAACAGAGTCCATCCTATGTCTCCCATTGTTAAGTGGGCTTGGGGCTCGAAAAAAACAAGAGTCCAGCCTATCCCACCCAGTCTTAACTTCGGCCCTATCTCGCCCATTATTAAGTGGGTCGCGAAAAAAACAGAGTCCAGCCTATGTCTCCCATTGTTAAGTGGGCTTGGGGCTCGAAAAAAACAAGAGTCCAGCCTATCCCACCCAGTCTTAACTTCGGCCCTATCTCGCCCATTGTGAAGTGGGTCGCAAAAAAACAGAGTCCAGCCTATGTCTCCCATTGTTAAGTGGGCTTGGGGCTCGAAAAAAACAGAGTCCAGCCTATGTCTCCCATTGTTAAGTGAGCTTGGGGCTCGAAAAAAACGGAGTCCAGCCTATCCCACCCAGTCTTAACTTCGGCCCTATCTCGCCCATTGTTAAGTGGGTCGCGAAAAAAACAGAGTCCAGCCTATGTCTCCCATTGTTAAGTGGGCTTGGGACTCGAAAAAAAACAGAGTCCAGCCTATGTCTCCCATTGTTAAGTGGGTTTGGGGCTCGAAAAAAACAGAGTCCAGCCTATCCCACCCAGTCTTAACTTCGGCCCTATCTCGCCCATTGTTAAGTGGGTCGGGAAATAAACAAAGTCCAGCCTATAACACCCAATCTTAACTTCGGCCCTATCTCGCCCATTGTTAAGTGGGTCGCAAAAAAAACAGAGTCCAGCCTATGTCTCCCATTGTTAAGTGGGCTTGGGGCTCGAAAAAAACAGAGTCCAGCCTATAACACCCAGTCTTAACTACGGCCCTATCTCGCCCATTGTTAAGTGGGTCGCGAAAAAAACAGAGTCCAGCCTATGTCTCCCATTGTTAAGTGGGCTTGGGGCTCGAAAAAAACAGAGTCCAGCCTATCCCACCCAGTCTTAACTTTGGCCCTATCTAGCCCATTGTTAAGTGGGTCGCGAAAAAAACAGAGTCCAGCGTATGTCTGCCATTGTTAAGTGGGCTTGGGGCTCGAAAAGAACAGAGTCCAGCCTATAACACCCAGTCTTAACTTCGGCCCTATCTCGCCCATTGTTAAGTGGGTCGCGAAAAAAACAGATTCCAGCCTATGTCTCCCATTGTTAAGTGGGCTTGGGGCTCGAAAAAACAGAGTCCAGCCTATAACACCCAGTTGTAACTTCGGCCCTATCTCGCCCATTGTTAAGTGGGTCGCGAAAAAAACAGAGTCCAGCCTATGTCTCCCATTGTTAAGTGGGTTTGGGGCTCGAAAAAAACAGAGTCCAGCCTATCCCACCCAGTCTTAACTTCGGCCCTATCTCGCCCATTGTTAAGTGGGTCGGGAAATAAACAAAGTCCAGCCTATAACACCCAATCTTAACTTCGGCCCTTTCTCGCCCATTGTTAAGTGGGTCGCAAAAAAAACAGAGTCCAGCCTATGTCTCCCATTGTTAAGTGGGCTTGGGGCTCGAAAAAAACAGAGTCCAGCCTATAACACCCAGTCTTAACTTCGGCCCTATCTCGCCCATTGTTAAGTGGGCTTGGGGCTCGAAAAAAACAGAGTCCAGCCTATCCCACCCAGTCTTAACTTCGGCCCTATCTCGCCCATTGTTAAGTGGGTCGCGAAAAAAACAGATTCCAGCCTATGTCTCCCATTGTTAAGTGGGCTTGGGGCTCGAAAAAAACAAGAGTCCAGCCTATCCCACCCAGTCTTAACTTCGGCCCTATCTCGCCCATTGTGAAGTGGGTCGCAAAAAAAACAGAGTCCAGCCTATCCCACCCAGTCTTAACTTCTGCCCTATCTTGCCCATTGTTAAGTGGGTCGCGAAAAAAACAGAGTCCAGCCTATGTCTCCCATTGTTAAGTGGGCTTGGGGCTCGAAAAAAACAGAGTCCAGCCTATAACACCCAGTTGTAACTTCGGCCCTATCTCGCCCATTGTTAAGTGGGTCGCAAAAAAAACAGAGTCCAGCCTATGTCTCCCATTGTTAAGTGGGCTTGGGGCTCGAAAAAAACAGAGTCCAGCCTATAACACCCAGTCTTAACTTCGGCCCTATCTCGCCCATTGTTAAGTGGGTCGCGAAAAAAACAGATTCCAGCCTATGTCTCCCATTGTTAAGTGGGCTTGGGGCTCGAAAAAAACAGAGTCCAGCCTATGTCGCCCATTGTTAAGTGGGCTTGGGTTCGAAAAAAACAAGAGTCCAGCCTATCCCACCCAGTCTTAACTTCGGCCCTATCTCGCCCATTGTTAAGTGGGTCGCGAAAAAAACAGATTCCAGCCTATGTCTCCCATTGTTAAGTGGGCTTGGGGCTCGAAAAAAACAGAGTCCAGCCTATAACACCCAGTTGTAACTTCGGCCCTATCTCGCCCATTGTTAAGTGGGTCGCAAAAAAAACAGAGTCCAGCCTATGTCTCCCATTGTTAAGTGGGCTTGGGGCTCGAAAAAAACAGAGTCCAGCCTATAACACCCAGTCTTAACTTCGGCCCTATCTCGCCCATTGTTAAGTGGGTCGCGAAAAAAACAGATTCCAGCCTATGTCTCCCATTGTTAAGTGGGCTTGGGGCTCGAAAAAACAGAGTCCAGCCTATCCCACCCAGTCTTAACTTCGGCCCTATCTCGCCCATTGTTAAGTGGGTCTCGAAAAAAACAGAGTCCATCCTATGTCTCCCATTGTTAAGTGGGCTTGGGGCTCGAAAAAAACAAGAGTCCAGCCTATCCCACCCAGTCTTAACTTCGGCCCTATCTCGCCCATTATTAAGTGGGTCGCGAAAAAAACAGAGTCCAGCCTATGTCTCCCATTGTTAAGTGGGCTTGGGGCTCGAAAAAAACAAGAGTCCAGCCTATCCCACCCAGTCTTAACTTCTGCCCTATCTCGCCCATTGTTAAGTGGGTCGCGAAAAAAACAGAGTCCAGCCTATGTCTCCCATTGTTAAGTGGGCTTGGGGCTCGAAAAAAACAGAGTCCAGCCTATGTCGCCCATTGTTAAGTGGGCTTGGGTTCGAAAAAAACAAGAGTCCAGCCTATCCCACCCAGTCTTAACTTCGGCCCTATCTCGCCCATTGTTAAGTGGGTCGCGAAAAAAACAGAGTCCAGCCTATGTCTCCCATTGTTAAGTGGGCTTGGGGCTCGAAAAAAAACAGAGTCCAGCCTATGTCTCCCATTGTTAAGTGGGCTTGGGGCTCGAAAAAAAACAGAGTCCAGCCTATGTCTCCCATTGTTAAGTGGGTTTGGGGCTCAAAAAAACAGAGTCCAGCCTATCCCACCCAGTCTTAACTTCGGCCCTATCTCGCCCATTGTTAAGTGGGTCGGGAAATAAACAAAGTCCAGCCTATAACACCCAGTCTTAACTTCGGCCCTATCTCGCCCATTGTTAAGTGGGTCGCAAAAAAAACAGAGTCCAGCCTATGTCTCCCATTGTTAAGTGGGCTTGGGGCTCGAAAAAAACAGAGTCCAGCCTATAACACCCAGTCTTAACTTCGGCCCTATCTCGCCCATTGTGAAGTGGGTCGCAAAAAAAACAGAGTCCAGCCTATCCCACCCAGTCTTAACTTCGGCCCTATCTCGCCCATTGTTAAGTGGGTCGGGAAATAAACAAAGTCCAGCCTATAACACCCAATCTTAACTTCGGCCCTTTCTCGCCCATTGTTAAGTGGGTCGCAAAAAAAACAGAGTCCAGCCTATGTCTCCCATTGTTAAGTGGGCTTGGGGCTCGAAAAAAACAGAGTCCAGCCTATCCCACCCAGTCTTAACTTTGGCCCTATCTAGCCCATTGTTAAGTGGGTCGCGAAAAAAACAGAGTCCAGCGTATGTCTGCCATTGTTAAGTGGGCTTGGGGCTCGAAAAAACAGAGTCCAGCCTATCCCACCCAGTCTTAACTTCGGCCCTATCTAGCCCATTGTTAAGTGGGTCGCGAAAAAAACAGAGTCCAGCCTATCCCACCCAGTCTTAACTTCGGCCCTATCTCGCCCATTGTTAAGTGGGTCTCGAAAAAAACAGAGTCCATCCTATGTCTCCCATTGTTAAGTGGGCTTGGGGCTCGAAAAAAACAAGAGTCCAGCCTATCCCACCCAGTCTTAACTTCGGCCCTATCTCGCCCATTATTAAGTGGGTCGCGAAAAAAACAGAGTCCAGCCTATGTCTCCCATTGTTAAGTGGGCTTGGGGCTCGAAAAAAACATTAGTCCAGCCTATCCCACCCAGTCTTAACTTCGGCCCTATCTCGCCCATTGTGAAGTGGGTCGCAAAAAAACAGAGTCCAGCCTATGTCTCCCATTGTTAAGTGGGCTTGGGGCTCGAAAAAAACAGAGTCCAGCCTATGTCTCCCATTGTTAAGTGAGCTTGGGGCTCGAAAAAAACGGAGTCCAGCCTATCCCACCCAGTCTTAACTTCGGCCCTATCTCGCCCATTGTTAAGTGGGTCGCGAAAAAAACAGAGTCCAGCCTATGTCTCCCATTGTTAAGTGGGCTTGGGACTCGAAAAAAAACAGAGTCCAGCCTATGTCTCCCATTGTTAAGTGGGCTTGGGGCTCGAAAAAAACAGAGTCCAGCCTATAACACCCAGTTGTAACTTCGGCCCTATCTCGCCCATTGTTAAGTGGGTCGCGAAAAAAACAGAGTCCAGCCTATGTCTCCCATTGTTAAGTGGGTTTGGGGCTCGAAAAAAACAGAGTCCAGCCTATCCCACCCAGTCTTAACTTCGGCCCTATCTCGCCCATTGTTAAGTGGGTCGGGAAATAAACAAAGTCCAGCCTATAACACCCAATCTTAACTTCGGCCCTATCTCGCCCATTGTTAAGTGGGTCGCAAAAAAAACAGAGTCCAGCCTATGTCTCCCATTGTTAAGTGGGCTTGGGGCTCGAAAAAAACAGAGTCCAGCCTATAACACCCAGTCTTAACTACGGCCCTATCTCGCCCATTGTTAAGTGGGTCGCGAAAAAAACAGAGTCCAGCCTATGTCTCCCATTGTTAAGTGGGCTTGGGGCTCGAAAAAAACAGAGTCCAGCCTATCCCACCCAGTCTTAACTTTGGCCCTATCTAGCCCATTGTTAAGTGGGTCGCGAAAAAAACAGAGTCCAGCGTATGTCTGCCATTGTTAAGTGGGCTTGGGGCTCGAAAAGAACAGAGTCCAGCCTATAACACCCAGTCTTAACTTCGGCCCTATCTCGCCCATTGTTAAGTGGGTCGCGAAAAAAACAGATTCCAGCCTATGTCTCCCATTGTTAAGTGGGCTTGGGGCTCGAAAAAACAGAGTCCAGCCTATAACACCCAGTTGTAACTTCGGCCCTATCTCGCCCATTGTTAAGTGGGTCGCGAAAAAAACAGAGTCCAGCCTATGTCTCCCATTGTTAAGTGGGCTTGGGGCTCGAAAAAAACAAGAGTCCAGCCTATCCCACCCAGTCTTAACTTCGGCCCTATCTCGCCCATTGTGAAGTGGGTCGCAAAAAAACAGAGTCCAGCCTATGTCTCCCATTGTTAAGTGGGCTTGGGGCTCGAAAAAAACAGAGTCCAGCCTATGTCTCCCATTGTTAAGTGAGCTTGGGGCTCGAAAAAAACGGAGTCCAGCCTATCCCACCCAGTCTTAACTTCGGCCCTATCTCGCCCATTGTTAAGTGGGTCGCGAAAAAAACAGAGTCCAGCCTATGTCTCCCATTGTTAAGTGGGCTTGGGACTCGAAAAAAAACAGAGTCCAGCCTATGTCTCCCATTGTTAAGTGGGCTTGGGGCTCGAAAAAAACAGAGTCCAGCCTATAACACCCAGTTGTAACTTCGGCCCTATCTCGCCCATTGTTAAGTGGGTCGCGAAAAAAACAGATTCCAGCCTATGTCTCCCATTGTTAAGTGGGCTTGGGGCTCGAAAAAACAGAGTCCAGCCTATAACACCCAGTTGTAACTTCGGCCCTATCTCGCCCATTGTTAAGTGGGTCGCGAAAAAAACAGAGTCCAGCCTATGTCTCCCATTGTTAAGTGGGTTTGGGGCTCGAAAAAAACAGAGTCCAGCCTATCCCACCCAGTCTTAACTTCGGCCCTATCTCGCCCATTGTTAAGTGGGTCGGGAAATAAACAAAGTCCAGCCTATAACACCCAATCTTAACTTCGGCCCTTTCTCGCCCATTGTTAAGTGGGTCTCGAAAAAAACAGAGTCCATCCTATGTCTCCCATTGTTAAGTGGGCTTGGGGCTCGAAAAAAACAAGAGTCCAGCCTATCCCACCCAGTCTTAACTTCGGCCCTATCTCGCCCATTATTAAGTGGGTCGCGAAAAAAACAGAGTCCAGCCTATGTCTCCCATTGTTAAGTGTGCTTGGGGCTCGAAAAAAACAAGAGTCCAGCCTATCCCACCCAGTCTTAACTTCTGCCCTATCTCGCCCATTGTTAAGTGGGTCGCGAAAAAAACAGAGTCCAGCCTATGTCTCCCATTGTTAAGTGGGCTTGGGGCTCGAAAAAAACAGAGTCCAGCCTATGTCGCCCATTGTTAAGTGGGCTTGGGTTCGAAAAAAACAAGAGTCCAGCCTATCCCACCCAGTCTTAACTTCGGCCCTATCTCGCCCATTGTTAAGTGGGTCGCGAAAAAAACAGAGTCCAGCCTATGTCTCCCATTGTTAAGTGGGCTTGGGGCTCGAAAAAAAACAGAGTCCAGCCTATGTCTCCCATTGTTAAGTGGGCTTGGGGCTCGAAAAAAAACAGAGTCCAGCCTATGTCTCCCATTGTTAAGTGGGTTTGGGGCTCAAAAAAACAGAGTCCAGCCTATCCCACCCAGTCTTAACTTCGGCCCTATCTCGCCCATTGTTAAGTGGGTCGGGAAATAAACAAAGTCCAGCCTATAACACCCAGTCTTAACTTCGGCCCTATCTCGCCCATTGTTAAGTGGGTCGCAAAAAAAACAGAGTCCAGCCTATGTCTCCCATTGTTAAGTGGGCTTGGGGCTCGAAAAAAACAGAGTCCAGCCTATAACACCCAGTCTTAACTTCGGCCCTATCTCGCCCATTGTGAAGTGGGTCGCAAAAAAAACAGAGTCCAGCCTATCCCACCCAGTCTTAACTTCGGCCCTATCTCGCCCATTGTTAAGTGGGTCGGGAAATAAACAAAGTCCAGCCTATAACACCCAATCTTAACTTCGGCCCTTTCTCGCCCATTGTTAAGTGGGTCGCAAAAAAAACAGAGTCCAGCCTATGTCTCCCATTGTTAAGTGGGCTTGGGGCTCGAAAAAAACAGAGTCCAGCCTATCCCACCCAGTCTTAACTTTGGCCCTATCTAGCCCATTGTTAAGTGGGTCGCGAAAAAAACAGAGTCCAGCGTATGTCTGCCATTGTTAAGTGGGCTTGGGGCTCGAAAAAACAGAGTCCAGCCTATCCCACCCAGTCTTAACTTCGGCCCTATCTAGCCCATTGTTAAGTGGGTCGCGAAAAAAACAGAGTCCAGCCTATCCCACCCAGTCTTAACTTCGGCCCTATCTCGCCCATTGTTAAGTGGGTCTCGAAAAAAACAGAGTCCATCCTATGTCTCCCATTGTTAAGTGGGCTTGGGGCTCGAAAAAAACAAGAGTCCAGCCTATCCCACCCAGTCTTAACTTCGGCCCTATCTCGCCCATTATTAAGTGGGTCGCGAAAAAAACAGAGTCCAGCCTATGTCTCCCATTGTTAAGTGGGCTTGGGGCTCGAAAAAAACATTAGTCCAGCCTATCCCACCCAGTCTTAACTTCGGCCCTATCTCGCCCATTGTGAAGTGGGTCGCAAAAAAACAGAGTCCAGCCTATGTCTCCCATTGTTAAGTGGGCTTGGGGCTCGAAAAAAACAGAGTCCAGCCTATGTCTCCCATTGTTAAGTGAGCTTGGGGCTCGAAAAAAACGGAGTCCAGCCTATCCCACCCAGTCTTAACTTCGGCCCTATCTCGCCCATTGTTAAGTGGGTCGCGAAAAAAACAGAGTCCAGCCTATGTCTCCCATTGTTAAGTGGGCTTGGGACTCGAAAAAAAACAGAGTCCAGCCTATGTCTCCCATTGTTAAGTGGGCTTGGGGCTCGAAAAAAACAGAGTCCAGCCTATAACACCCAGTTGTAACTTCGGCCCTATCTCGCCCATTGTTAAGTGGGTCGCGAAAAAAACAGAGTCCAGCCTATGTCTCCCATTGTTAAGTGGGTTTGGGGCTCGAAAAAAACAGAGTCCAGCCTATCCCACCCAGTCTTAACTTCGGCCCTATCTCGCCCATTGTTAAGTGGGTCGGGAAATAAACAAAGTCCAGCCTATAACACCCAATCTTAACTTCGGCCCTATCTCGCCCATTGTTAAGTGGGTCGCAAAAAAAACAGAGTCCAGCCTATGTCTCCCATTGTTAAGTGGGCTTGGGGCTCGAAAAAAACAGAGTCCAGCCTATAACACCCAGTCTTAACTACGGCCCTATCTCGCCCATTGTTAAGTGGGTCGCGAAAAAAACAGAGTCCAGCCTATGTCTCCCATTGTTAAGTGGGCTTGGGGCTCGAAAAAAACAGAGTCCAGCCTATCCCACCCAGTCTTAACTTTGGCCCTATCTAGCCCATTGTTAAGTGGGTCGCGAAAAAAACAGAGTCCAGCGTATGTCTGCCATTGTTAAGTGGGCTTGGGGCTCGAAAAGAACAGAGTCCAGCCTATAACACCCAGTCTTAACTTCGGCCCTATCTCGCCCATTGTTAAGTGGGTCGCGAAAAAAACAGATTCCAGCCTATGTCTCCCATTGTTAAGTGGGCTTGGGGCTCGAAAAAACAGAGTCCAGCCTATAACACCCAGTTGTAACTTCG
Organism: Ascidia mentula; assembly: GCF_947561715.1. Lineage (NCBI taxonomy): Eukaryota > Metazoa > Chordata > Ascidiacea > Phlebobranchia > Ascidiidae > Ascidia > Ascidia mentula. Next base: position 16,546,633 of record NC_138566.1, read on the forward strand.
GCCCTATCTCGCCCATTGTTAAGTGGGTCGCGAAAAAAACAGAGTCCAGCCTATGTCTCCCATTGTTAAGTGGGCTTGGGGCTCGAAAAAAACAAGAGTCCAGCCTATCCCACCCAGTCTTAACTTCGGCCCTATCTCGCCCATTGTGAAGTGGGTCGCAAAAAAACAGAGTCCAGCCTATGTCTCCCATTGTTAAGTGGGCTTGGGGCTCGAAAAAAACAGAGTCCAGCCTATGTCTCCCATTGTTAAGTGAGCTTGGGGCTCGAAAAAAACGGAGTCCAGCCTATCCCACCCAGTCTTAACTTCGGCCCTATCTCGCCCATTGTTAAGTGGGTCGCGAAAAAAACAGAGTCCAGCCTATGTCTCCCATTGTTAAGTGGGCTTGGGACTCGAAAAAAAACAGAGTCCAGCCTATGTCTCCCATTGTTAAGTGGGCTTGGGGCTCGAAAAAAACAGAGTCCAGCCTATAACACCCAGTTGTAACTTCGGCCCTATCTCGCCCATTGTTAAGTGGGTCGCGAAAAAAACAGATTCCAGCCTATGTCTCCCATTGTTAAGTGGGCTTGGGGCTCGAAAAAACAGAGTCCAGCCTATAACACCCAGTTGTAACTTCGGCCCTATCTCGCCCATTGTTAAGTGGGTCGCGAAAAAAACAGAGTCCAGCCTATGTCTCCCATTGTTAAGTGGGTTTGGGGCTCGAAAAAAACAGAGTCCAGCCTATCCCACCCAGTCTTAACTTCGGCCCTATCTCGCCCATTGTTAAGTGGGTCGGGAAATAAACAAAGTCCAGCCTATAACACCCAATCTTAACTTCGGCCCTTTCTCGCCCATTGTTAAGTGGGTCGCAAAAAAAACAGAGTCCAGCCTATGTCTCCCATTGTTAAGTGGGCTTGGGGCTCGAAAAAAACAGAGTCCAGCCTATAACACCCAGTCTTAACTTCGGCCCTATCTCGCCCATTGTTAAGTGGGCTTGGGGCTCGAAAAAAACAGAGTCCAGTCTATCCCACCCAGTCTTAACTTCGGCCCTATCTCGCCCATTGTGAAGTGGGACGCAAAAAAAACAGAGTCCAGCCTATCCCACCCAGTCTTAACTTCGGCCCTATCTCGCCCATTGTTAAGTGGGTCGCGAAAAAAACAGATTCCAGCCTATGTCTCCCATTGTTAAGTGGGCTTGGGGCTCGAAAAAAACAAGAGTCCAGCCTATCCCACCCAGTCTTAACTTTGGCCCTATCTCGCCCATTATTAAGTGGGTCGCGAAAAAAACAGAGTCCAGCCTATGTCACCCATTGTTAAGTGGGCTTGGGGCTCGAAAAAAACAAGAGTCCAGCCTATCCCACCCAGTCTTAACTTCGGCCCTATCTCGCCCATTGTGAAGTGGGTCGCAAAAAAAACAGAGTCCAGCCTATCCCACCCAGTCTTAACTTCTGCCCTATCTTGCCCATTGTTAAGTGGGTCGCGAAAAAAACAGAGTCCAGCCTATGTCTCCCATTGTTAAGTGGGCTTGGGGCTCGAAAAAAACAGAGTCCAGCCTATGTCGCCCATTGTTAAGTGGGCTTGGGTTCGAAAAAAATAAGAGTCCAGCCTATCCCACCCAGTCTTAACTTCGGCCCTATCTCGCCCATTGTTAAGTGGGTCGCAAAAAAACAGAGTCCAGCCTATGTCTCCCATTGTTAAGTGGGCTTGGGGCTCGAAAAAAACAGAGTCCAGCCTATGTCTCCCATTGTTAAGTGAGCTTGGGGCTCGAAAAAAACGGAGTCCAGCCTATCCCACCCAGTCTTAACTTCGGCCCTATCTCGCCCATTGTTAAGTGGGTCGCGAAAAAAACAGAGTCCAGCCTATGTCTCCCATTGTTAAGTGGGCTTGGGGCTCGAAAAAAAACAGAGTCCAGCCTATGTCTCCCATTGTTAAGTGGGCTTGGGGCTCGAAAAAACAGAGTCCAGCCTATAACACCCAGTTGTAACTTCGGCCCTATCTCGCCCATTGTTAAGTGGGTCGCGAAAAAAACAGAGTCCAGCCTATGTCTCCCATTGTTAAGTGGGCTTGGGGCTCGAAAAAAACAGAGTCCAGCCTATAACACCCAGTCTTAACTACGGCCCTATCTCGCCCATTGTTAAGTGGGTCGCGAAAAAAACAGAGTCCAGCCTATGTCTCCCATTGTTAAGTGGGCTTGGGGCTCGAAAAAAACAGAGTCCAGCCTATCCCACCCAGTCTTAACTTCGGCCCTATCTCGCCCATTGTTAAGTGGGTCGGGAAATAAACAAAGTCCAGCCTATAACACCCAATCTTAACTTCGGCCCTTTCTCGCCCATTGTTAAGTGGGTCGCAAAAAAAACAGAGTCCAGCCTATGTCTCCCATTGTTAAGTGGGCTTGGGGCTCGAAAAAAACAGAGTCCAGCCTATAACACCCAGTCTTAACTTCGGCCCTATCTCGCCCATTGTTAAGTGGGCTTGGGGCTCGAAAAAAACAGAGTCCAGTCTATCCCACCCAGTCTTAACTTCGGCCCTATCTCGCCCATTGTGAAGTGGGACGCAAAAAAAACAGAGTCCAGCCTATCCCACCCAGTCTTAACTTCGGCCCTATCTCGCCCATTGTTAAGTGGGTCGCGAAAAAAACAGATTCCAGCCTATGTCTCCCATTGTTAAGTGGGCTTGGGGCTCGAAAAAAACAAGAGTCCAGCCTATCCCACCCAGTCTTAACTTCGGCCCTATCTCGCCCATTATTAAGTGGGTCGCGAAAAAAACAGAGTCCAGCCTATGTCTCCCATTGTTAAGTGGGCTTGGGGCTCGAAAAAAACAAGAGTCCAGCCTATCCCACCCAGTCTTAACTTCGGCCCTATCTCGCCCATTGTGAAGTGGGTCGCAAAAAAAACAGAGTCCAGCCTATCCCACCCAGTCTTAACTTCTGCCCTATCTTGCCCATTGTTAAGTGGGTCGCGAAAAAAACAGAGTCCAGCCTATGTCTCCCATTGTTAAGTGGGCTTGGGGCTCGAAAAAAACAGAGTCCAGTCTATGTCGCCCATTGTTAAGTGGGCTTGGGTTCGAAAAAAACAAGAGTCCAGCCTATCCCACCCAGTCTTAACTTCGGCCCTATCTCGCCCATTGTTAAGTGGGTCGCAAAAAAACAGAGTCCAGCCTATGTCTCCCATTGTTAAGTGGGCTTGGGGCTCGAAAAAAACAGAGTCCAGCCTATGCCTCCCATTGTTAAGTGAGCTTGGGGCTCGAAAAAAACAGAGTCCAGCCTATCCCACCCAGTCTTAACTTCGGCCCTATCTCGCCCATTGTTAAGTGGGTCGGGAAATAAACAAAGTCCAGCCTATAACACCCAATCTTAACTTCGGCCCTTTCTCGCCCATTGTTAAGTGGGTCGCAAAAAAAACAGAGTCCAGCCTATGTCTCCCATTGTTAAGTGGGCTTGGGGCTCGAAAAAAACAGAGTCCAGCCTATAACACCCAGTCTTAACTTCGGCCCTATCTCGCCCATTGTTAAGTGGGCTTGGGGCTCGAAAAAAACAGAGTCCAGTCTATCCCACCCAGTCTTAACTTCGGCCCTATCTCGCCCATTGTGAAGTGGGACGCAAAAAAAACAGAGTCCAGCCTATCCCACCCAGTCTTAACTTCGGCCCTATCTCGCCCATTGTTAAGTGGGTCGCGAAAAAAACAGATTCCAGCCTATGTCTCCCATTGTTAAGTGGGCTTGGGGCTCGAAAAAAACAAGAGTCCAGCCTATCCCACCCAGTCTTAACTTCGGCCCTATCTCGCCCATTATTAAGTGGGTCGCGAAAAAAACAGAGTCCAGCCTATGTCTCCCATTGTTAAGTGGGCTTGGGGCTCGAAAAAAACAAGAGTCCAGCCTATCCCACCCAGTCTTAACTTCGGCCCTATCTCGCCCATTGTGAAGTGGGTCGCAAAAAAAACAGAGTCCAGCCTATCCCACCCAGTCTTAACTTCTGCCCTATCTTGCCCATTGTTAAGTGGGTCGCGAAAAAAACAGAGTCCAGCCTATGTCTCCCATTGTTAAGTGGGCTTGGGGCTCGAAAAAAACAGAGTCCAGTCTATGTCGCCCATTGTTAAGTGGGCTTGGGTTCGAAAAAAACAAGAGTCCAGCCTATCCCACCCAGTCTTAACTTCGGCCCTATCTCGCCCATTGTTAAGTGGGTCGCAAAAAAACAGAGTCCAGCCTATGTCTCCCATTGTTAAGTGGGCTTGGGGCTCGAAAAAAACAGAGTCCAGCCTATGCCTCCCATTGTTAAGTGAGCTTGGGGCTCGAAAAAAACGGAGTCCAGCCTATCCCACCCAGTCTTAACTTCGGCCCTATCTCGCCCATTGTTAAGTGGGTCGCGAAAAAAACAGAGTCCAGCCTATGTCTCCCATTGTTAAGTGGGCTTGGGGCTCGAAAAAAACAAGAGTCCAGCCTATCCCACCCAGTCTTAACTTCGGCCCTATCTCGCCCATTGTGAAGTGGGTCGCAAAAAAAACAGAGTCCAGCCTATCCCACCCAGTCTTAACTTCTGCCCTATCTTGCCCATTGTTAAGTGGGTCGCGAAAAAAACAGAGTCCAGCCTATGTCTCCCATTGTTAAGTGGGCTTGGGGCTCGAAAAAAACAGAGTCCAGCCTATGTCGCCCATTGTTAAGTGGGCTTGGGTTCGAAAAAAACAAGAGTCCAGCCTATCCCACCCAGTCTTAACTTCGGCCCTATCTCGCCCATTGTTAAGTGGGTCGCAAAAAAACAGAGTCCAGCCTATGTCTCCCATTGTTAAGTGGGCTTGGGGCTCGAAAAAAACAGAGTCCAGCCTATGTCTCCCATTGTTAAGTGAGCTTGGGGCTCGAAAAAAACGGAGTCCAGCCTATCCCACCCAGTCTTAACTTCGGCCCTATCTCGCCCATTGTTAAGTGGGTCGCAAAAAAACAGAGTCCAGCCTATGTCTCCCATTGTTAAGTGGGCTTGGGGCTCGAAAAAAACAGAGTCCAGCCTATGTCTCCCATTGTTAAGTGAGCTTGGGGCTCGAAAAAAACGGAGTCCAGCCTATCCCACCCAGTCTTAACTTCGGCCCTATCTCGCCCATTGTTAAGTGGGTCGCGAAAAAAACAGAGTCCAGCCTATGTCTCCCATTGTTAAGTGGGCTTGGGGCTCGAAAAAAAACAGAGTCCAGCCTATGTCTCCCATTGTTAAGTGGGCTTGGGGCTCGAAAAAACAGAGTCCAGCCTATAACACCCAGTTGTAACTTCGGCCCTATCTCGCCCATTGTTAAGTGGGTCGCGAAAAAAACAGAGTCCAGCCTATGTCTCCCATTGTTAAGTGGGTTTGGGGCTCGAAAAAAACAGAGTCCAGCCTATCCCACCCAGTCTTAACTTCGGCCCTATCTCGCCCATTGTTAAGTGGGTCGGGAAATAAACAAAGTCCAGCCTATAACACCCAATCTTAACTTCGGCCCTATCTCGCCCATTGTTAAATGGGTCGCAAAAAATACAGAGTCCAGCCTATGTCTCCCATTGTTAAGTGGGCTTGGGGCTCGAAAAAAACAGAGTCCAGCCTATAACACCCAGTCTTAACTACGGCCCTATCTCGCCCATTGTTAAGTGGGTCGCGAAAAAAACAGAGTCCAGCCTATGTCTCCCATTGTTAAGTGGGCTTG